>NC_080768.1:8437729-8549600 GCF_020826845.1 Diceros bicornis minor | reverse complement strand
CTTTCTTTTTCTCTCTCTCTCTCTCTTTCTTTCTTTCTTTCTTTTTCTCTCTCTCTCTCTTTCTTTCTTTCTTTCTCTCTCTCTCCCCCCCACCCTTTCTCTCCCTCTCTCCCTCCCTCCCTCCCTCCTTCCTTCCTTCACTCCTTCCTTCCTTCTCTCCTTCCCTCCTTCCTTACTTCCTCTCTCTGTACCTTGCAATTTTATTTCAATACTTATTGCTAGCACTTTTCTCCAAGGCGTATCTAAGTTTCTTTCCATTGATCAATTTACACAGTAAAAAACCTTATTCTGTAAAGCAGGTTACATTGAATGCTTTCTTGATTTTTTTTTGCAATCCTGGCTTCTCTCCTGGATCCTTCTCATCAATTTATGAGTTTGCAAAGAGCTTCCTAAGCATAGACTTTCTCCTTTGTGGAATTTACATTCATTTTTCTTTCCAAGAGACTGCACAGACAACAGTTCCGTGACAGGAAAATGCAAAGTAATCGGCTTGGTGCTCTTATTCATGAGTTCTGTCAAGTTAAGCTGTCAGAAACTCAGAGACATGAGAGGAAAAAAAAGAACAAGGAAGAAGAGTACAAAGACAGATTGTAGATCCCATGGATATTGAAGAGTTTGCCTCCTCGTTTAACCTGCAACGATCTGTAAGGATTGGTTCAAAAGCTCCTTGGGTATCTGAAATGGGCTTATGGTTCTATCAGAGAGCATTTGGGGAGGAGAAATCTAGAGCTGCTCTGAGTACTGTGTTGCTGTCCTGCCACTTCTGCTCGTTCTTGCTCCAACTCTTCCACAAATCCACTCTGCCTCTCCATTCACCCGAACATCACACTCAGACACGTAACCTTGATGCTGACTTGGGGTTACAGCCAAAAGAGATCATTCTGATTCCTGAACTGAAGCTCAGAGATGGGACAACCTGGTAGTTTGAGTGAGCTGAGATTAGGTTTGCTAGAACCCTCTAAAGGCAAAATTTTCCTGAAATTATCACAGCCTTTTAGGAGACTGCTTCAACTGAATTTTACCTAAAGATGCCATAGGCTGGAGTACTTTTGTACCATTTTCAATATACTTTTACTATGTTTAAGCTATTTTTTTTCAAGAAAAGTGCTTCTATTATGTTTTTTTTTTAATTTTTTGTTTATTGCAGTAACATTGGCTTATAACATTGTATAAATTTCAGGTGTACATCATTGTACTTCTATTTCTGCATAGATTACATCATGTTCACCACCCAAATACTAATTACAACACATCACCACACACGTGCCGAATTATCCCTTTCGCCCTCCTCCTTCCCCCTTCCTCTCTGGTAACCATCAATCCAATCTCTGTCTCTATGTGTTTGTTTATTGTTGTTATTATCTACTACTTAATGAAGGAAATCATGTGGTATTTGACTTTCTTCCTCTGACTTATTTCACTTTGCATAATACCCTCAATGTCCATCCATGTTGTCACAAATGGCTGGATTTCATCGTTTCTTATGGCTGAGTAGTATTCCATTGTGTATATATACCACATCTTCTTTATCCATTCGTCCCTTGATGGGCACTTAGGTTGCTTCCAAGTCTTGGCTATTGTGAATAACGCTGCAATGAACACAGGGGTGCATGTATCTCTACTCATTGGTGTTTTCAAGTTCTTTGGATAAATACCCAGCAGTGGAATAGCTGGATTATTTTGTCAGTGAGACTGATTTTGCTTTTATAGACTTTGTATAAAATCCAGTAGAAATCAAGAGACAGTTTTCTCTGAATGTTTGTTATGCAGAGTTTTACCCAAAAGCTTGGAATCTAGCTTTGCTGGGGAAGAGGTCATCGTGCCCTTCTTAATAATTAATACAGACTTCTAGAAAGCCAAAAAGGTTGAGTACCATCCCAGTCAGCCACGTTTCTGTCTCTTTCTTGGTTGAGGAGTTCTCTGCAGGGAGCCTTGAATGCTGTGGCTTCTCCAGGGCCACCCCATTGCATATCATAATGTATGTGAATGGCGTGTGGTGATCAATCTGTGTGGTGGCCTGGGGCTGTTATTTCTTACCTATTGCTTTTTCCTCCTCTACCCCTCACTCACTTTTTCTTAGAATCCAGGTATCTGGTGCTACTAGAACTCAACCCTCTGCTCAACTCTTCTGGAGCTCAAATTGGGCCTCATGTGTGCTCTACCAACCCTACTAGAAAGATGACTGAAAAATGATGTGCCATAATCATTCACACACATTCCTCCATGTAGTTTGGATGACAACTCAAATTTAGTTTTATCTGGGAGTAAGACTATTTCAATTTTTAGGTGTATTATTTTAATTTCGTATGTTATGTTTATTTTTATGTACATTAAAATATAAAGAAAGCTGTAACCAATTATATTAAACACACAAGTCCTCATCATCCAGATTTATCAAAGCATAATGTGCCATATTTATCATTTTTTTAAAATAAAATACTAATTTAGGCTATCTCTATGCTTTGTCCTTATCAGAAGTAACTCTCTCTCCTCTATCTCTCCTCAGAATTAAGTGCTACCATGAATAGAATTACATCATTCTTACATATTTTAATATTTTAATAGATATTTAATACATATTGATGTATTTTTAACACAGTACGCAAGTGTATACAGTGTGCTTTTTTTCTTTCAACATTGTTTTAAAGATATAGCCATGTTAATACATAGCTTTATGTAGTTAACCATAAATATTTTTAACCAGCTTATTGTAGAGATTTTCTTCATCCTATTAATTGGCACATAATATACCATGGTTAGAAGTATGTTATATATAATTTCTATATGCAGTATACTTAAGTATACTATGATATGTTTATCCTTTCTTTTTTCTTTTTTTCCAGAAACACATTGACTCAAGTCAATATATATTTTGGCTAAAAGGGTTTATTTATTACTCTTTATATTTATATGAAGATTTTTATACGAGAACTGAAAGATGACCCTGGGAGTTTCTGTTTTCTTCACTGTCTCTCAATTGAAAGTCTTTACCCACATGAGAAAATTACTTTCAATTGAGAGACAGTGACGAAAACAGTTGGAAGCTCCCAGGGTTATCTTTTAGTTCTCATATAAATATCTTATGAACAATATCTTATGAAATCTCATGAACAATATCTTATGAAATCTCATATAAATATCATAAGATATCTTATATCTTATGAACAATGTTACAGTGAGCATTAGTTTACATTTCTCAGTGTGCACATGTGCAGTGGTTACTTTAAGATGCAGAGCCAAGAGCGGAATTCTTTTTGTCGTTAGGCTGTGAGAATATTCAAGTTTACTAGTTATTTTATTGATTAAAATTCCCAATACCAGAATATGAGAATTATCTTTTCCCAACATTCTTGGGTTGTCAGAGTTCTTAACTTTTGCCAATCTGACAGAGGTAAAATCACATTTAATTATGAATTAAATTGATATTTCTCTAACCCTGTGTTTTTTTTTTTTTTTTTTTTTTTTTTGTAGATGCAGGAAGTCTTTATTTTTTTATTGAGGTAACAGTGGTTTATATCATTATACAAATTTCAAGTGTACATCATTATATTTCTATTTCTGTGTAGACTACATCATGTTCACCACCCAAAGACTAATTGCCATTGTCACAGTAGACATGTGCCCTGTTACCCTTTCACCCTCCTCCCTCCCCGCATCTCTGGTAACCACCAATCTAATCTCTGTGTCTATGTGTTTGTGTGTTGTTGTTTTTATCTTCCACTTATGAGTGAAATCATAAGGTATTAGACATTCTTCATTTAACTTATTTCGCTTAGCATAATACCCTCAAGATCCATCCAAATTGTCCTAAATGGCAAGATGTCATCTTTTCTTATGACTGAGTGGTATTCTCTTATGTATATATATCACATTTTCTTTATCCATTCATCCATTGATGGGCACTTAGGTTGTTTCCAAGTCTTGGCTATTGTGAATAATGCTGCAAAGAACATAAGGCTGCAAATATCTTTTTGCATTAATGTTTTCATGTTCTTTGGATAAATACCCAGAAATGGAATTGCTGGATTGTAGGATTGTATGGTATTTCTATTCTTAATTTTTTGAGGAATCTGACACTGTTTTCCACAGTGGCTGCACCAATTTGCATTCCTGCCAACCGTGTGTGAGGGTTCCTTTCTCTCCACATCATCTCCACACCGAGAAAACATTTTTCCAAAGAATATATACAGATGGCCAACAGGCACATGAAAAGATGTTCAGCATCATTAACTATCAGGAAAATGCAAATCAAAACTACAATGAGATATTACCTCATGCCTGCCAGAATGGCTATAATTAACAAGACAGGAAACAACAAGCGTTGGAGAGGATGTGGAGAGAAGGGAACTCTCATACACTGCTGGTGGGAGTGCAAACTGGTGCAGTCACTATGGAAAACAGTATGGAGAGTCCTCAAAAATCTAAAAATAGAAGTACCAATACAACAGTGCCACCCCTGTCACTTTTTTTCTAATTTTGGAATATATAGTTATTTTTCATAAAAGTGTTACTTGTGTTAATGTGTAATAGATTTATTATTACTATTTTTAGTTAACTAATAAATAAAGATTTTAAACAAATCTCTCAGCTTTAATTTCTAATATGGTGAGTGTCAATATATTGAACTCACATAAACAAAAGCTCTTTGGGGACCTCAATAATTTTTAAAAGTGCAGTGAGGTTCTGAGAGCAAAATGTTTGAGAACTGCTGATCTCTACTACAGTGGGGGCAAGTTTATCATTTTCCTAAATATGGGCTTCGATAGAGGAAACAAGGACTAGACATTCTGAGGGCCGTAACTTGATGATAACAGGATGGCAAAAGGAGAAGTTACAAAAATAGGTATTCTGGAGCCTTAAGTAATGAATTCTCTCCAGAGTTGCCGATGTGCATGGCCTCATTTAATGAGTTCAAAACGTGAGAGTAAAATTGATATGAGTTTGGGCTTGTGGATGGAGGGGAAAAACACCCATAAAACTAGCTATTTCACAGCTATAAAGTCAACCACAGGACATGGTACTATGGCTACTGGTCTTGTAATGTGAATATTACACTAATTATAAGAACATTATGCAAGAAAAACATCTGCTTTATACATGCCTATAAAGGAACTGTACAGGAAAACTGTATTTCTGAATGTATTGCTTTGTAGACAGATTCTTCCCAACAGCCTTAATAAGTGTTGGATTGAAATTTTGAAAACACATGGCACTTTTAAATGATATTTTTTCACTGACAGAATCTATGCCATGTTGTAAGATACTACACTATAAGAGGGATCACTTATTTTAGATATGAGTCAAAATTGGCAGCACCTATTTGCCTCCTTCTAAAGTACTGCAGATCCCAGAAGACATGTAGGACAGTCACACGGCCTAATTTTGTGATATCGGAGTGACAGCAGGAGAGAAGAGAGAAAATGGTACAGAAACAAGATTGAAAAGATAAGTGGCCAAAATGTTGGCCAGATAATTTTCCCAAAATGACGAGAGATACAACACATTGATGGAAGGAATTCAGCCCACTCTTGGCAGGATAAAAACAAAGAAAACACATCCAGGCAATGCATAGTCAAACTGCTGAAAAGCAAAGACAAAGAGGAAACTTTAAAATCAACCAGGGTTGGGGTGTGGAGACATAATAATGTCAAGGAAGCAACAATCATACTTTCAGCTGGCTTTGCACGGAAACAATGGAAACTAGGAAACAACAGTCTTAGAAAAACTGATCATCCTAGAAATCTTCACGTAGCAAAATATCTTTCAAAAGTAAGGATAAAACGAGGATTAGTTTTCCAGATAAATACAAGCTGAGAGGATTTGTCTCCATTAAAATGACACAGTATGAAATACTAAAGTAAATTATTTAGGTAGAAGTTAAATGATTTCAAACAGAGACACAAAAATGCAGGCGAAGTGAAGAATGTTGGAAAGGGAAAATATGTGGAAAAATAGGAAAAAAATAGTAATCACAGAAACAATAATTACTATGTTAAAAACTATGTTTGTGGTTTTACATGATGTTGAGTGAAATATATAACAACAGTAAAAGAAAAGGCAAGGGAATAAATACAGTTAAATTGTGGTAAGATTTTGTATTTTATGGAAAGTGATAAAATTCTAATTTAAGATAGATTGTGATAAGTCGTGGATGCATAATCACTAAAATAATAATATAAAAGTTATAAAAAAAGAGATAATAGAGCCTATTAAAAGAAACAACAAAGAAAATACTTCAGTAACCCAAAAGAAGGCGAGAAGGGAAAAAAAAGGACAAAGAATAGATGAGACACATAGAGAACAAGGAGGAAAGTGGTAGGGTTAAATATAATTATATCAGTAATTAAATTGCATATATAGACAGAGTATATACTAAATAAAAGAACAGATTTTCAGGTTGGATTAAAAAAAAACAAGGATAGCAAGACTCAACTATGTACTATTTTTGAAGACACTTAAAATATAAGGACACAGATAAAATTGAAAGTAAAATGGTCAAACAAGATATACTGCACAAACCTAAACAAAAGAAAGCTGGCATGACTATTTAAGTATTAGACAAAGTAGATTTTAAGGCAAACAGTTTTACCAAGGAAACACAAGGACATTTTGTAATAGCAAAAGGATCAATTCAGTAAGAAGACACAGCAATGTTAAATTTGCATGCACCTAATAACACAGCTTCAGTTCCCAAATTTAACATTCCGTCTCTCTTCACTTTTGACATTCAGGAAATCTCCTTTTCTTTTTAACTACTATATGTGTTAAATTTTAGGTGTTATATTTTTTACATGATTTCTATGTATGCATGTAGAGGGGAGGGATGTTACCTCAATCAGCTATGTTTTTTTAATTTTACACATAGGATTTCAAAAGGTGTTATAAGATGCTTTACAAGTGCAGGTATTCTAGGAGAGTACAGCAGGGTCAAAAACCAAGTGAAAACAATATGAGTAATTTTAAAGTACAATTATACAAAAATTATATAGTTTTATGAATTTTCCTATAATCAATTATATTTGTATCACCTAGCATCCTGACAGGTAGAGACTGACAGGGAGTCTGTTTGTTTTAGGAAAACAATGATTCAGGTAAAAGGAAGCAGGTAATAAGTGGAGTTCTTCGTGGTAGATGGTTAAAGCTATGCATGAACCAGAGCAGATGTGAAAGCAGAGCCCAACTCCAATGAGAGTGCTGGTTCATGAGCTAGTGTGCTCCCTCGGAAAATGCAGCATTCTGTGCCTGCTTCAGGAATACAGCTACTGAACTGATTAAACTAACATTAATGTAACACTTATCATTTAGCTCTGAAGATGTTCTGTCACCAGGCAGAGTTTCATGACAGATTACTTAGGGACAAACTGGATATCAGGACATCCAGCAAATAAGCTAGATGCTGTGATTCAAACTGGTGATCACTGCAAAGTTATGGCTCAGCCATAATTACCCTAATATCTAATTTTGGAGTATCCTCACAATGCTGTTAATGTGAAAACATTCATAACCACCATCGGATTAACAACTCACAAAACATAATATATTGATCATCATGGAATACATCTTTTCTAAATCTTGATGAGTCTGGTTACAAAAATAAAGAGCTATTGAATTGTAGAAATTAATAAAAAACTTTTTATTGAAAATGAATTAAGAAAACCTGTTATACATTCCTATGTCCTCTGTTACCATTTAAAACATTAGGTTTCACATCAGAAAGTAACCATTTCAACTACCAAATGATAAACGTGGACTATAGTCCTACAAAATATTAATTGCATTATTATTATCAGAGCTTCTCTAGTTTTAGCCTGTAATCAAAAACAAGATTTAAAAAAGCTGAAAATAGTTACTCTGCTATCAGTGGTAGATGTGGCTTAGTTAAATGGGATACCAGTAAATATTGCTTGGAAAATTTGCCTAATTTTAATCCATAGAAGCCAGAGTGTTAGTCTTGTTTACTTTGCTCTTTTAAATGCATGGCCGACTTAGAGAGCTAGAGCTAAGAGCTAATTTCCTCTCATGGTGACATCTCTAAGAGTGACAGCATTTCCTATTCAGATGCTTAATTTCTGTCAGAATTAATAAGTCATAATTGGTGTCAAGATATAAATATATGCTTACATAATAAAAGGCATGTTCATCAAACACATCAGACAAGCACAGGTATTCTTTGGTAAATAGTTTATTTCCTCACCAAAAATCTGTCAGGTATGAATATCACAGATCTCCTAAAAGAATTCATAAGATCACATGCATTATCACAGTAATCATTTGTATAAAATAAATTTAGGCTTCTTTCTACTGAACTTGTTAGCCAGATTATGCATACTTCTATTTAGAGACACAAAGTTTACATGAAAATGGTGGAAATTCTGCATTACCCTTTTAATTTTTGATACCTATAGTTTCTACGCATATCTGGATACAAAGATAGCTTGAATGATTTAATAGAGCCCAGGCATAGAAATAAAGATCTCTCTCAGAACAGTTTCAGTAGTGTGGTAAAGGCAAAAGCTAGATTTCAAAGGAGGAGATAACAAATGCAGGCAGGACTTGTAAAGCATACGGGGTTCAATTCTCACCTGGAGGACTGCAACGATGTCTAAAAATATCTCTGTAGATATTCTTGGAGTCAAGGATCAATCCATCATTGTCTTTCTTGCATTTACGTACCACAAAAGGTCTTGAAATGCCAGCTTAAACTTCATTTTATTACATCTTGAAATCTGCCTTCAGATACTAACTGAACTCTTCACTCCTAGGGGTCATCAACAGTCTCCTAGTCTTCAAATGCAATGGAAGGCCATCCTCCTTGACTCTATAGACTTGCTTATTTTGTGCAACCTATTTTCCACACTCCTGCCCTCATCCACTGTGATAACACCAAATTATTGCTAAGACCACAAATTCTCTGACATTTCCCTTCTTCCTCCCAATGCCTAAATGAGAACACTTCACAACATTCTTTTGTTGGTGTTGTTATGGACTTGGTATTGTCATGAATGTTTGCGTCCCCCCAAAATTCACATATTGAAATCTAATCCCTAATGCAAGGGTATTTAGAGGTGGGGCCTTTGGGAGGTAATTAGGTCAGGAGGGTGGAGCCCTCATGAACCGGATTAGTGTTCTTATAAGAAGAGGTCAGAGAGCTAGCTAGGATACAATGAGAAGATGGCCATCTACAAACCAGGAATTACGCTCTCACCAGACACAGGATCTGTGGGCACCTTGATCTTGGACTTCCCAGCTTCTAGAACTGTGAGAAATAAATGTTTGTTCTTTAAGGCACCCAGTCTATATATAGATACATACACACAATTGATGTTGTTTTACTTGCTGTTTACGTGTTGTTTTACAGTTACCACTGGGTTGGGCAGGGCGAAGGCTGAACCGGCAAGGTGTGAGTTCTGGTTGGAGAGTCTTGGGAATGGCAGGCGCTGAAGGCGCAGCCCCGGGAACAACGGCGAGGAGGCGCCAGGCTGCACAGGCTGCTCCAGGATGCACGGCCCCGGGCTGGGAATTGGGGGTCTTAGTGATTCAGGGAGTCTCCAGGACCAGCCCTCCGCAGGGCAGGTGGGCTCAGGAAGCCCCTCATTAGGCCTTCGAGGGTTTGTGCTTAGGCCAGGGAGCCCAGCCTCAGGGAAGCTGGGGCTGTTTGAGGGGCAGTGCGGCGGCCACAGCCTAGTGACTGGTCCAGCCCAGCCAGTCCGGCGCGAAGTCAGCCCCAGGTCAGCGCCCAGGTCCTTCCCGCCCTGCTGGGTGGTCTGGGCGGGGAGGGCCCATCTGGCAGGTCACCACGCTAAAGCTCTGGGTCACCCGCCACCAAAGGTTGCGACTGTGGCCCCTGAGGCCACCCAGCCGAGGACACACGGAGGGGACGTTTCCGTGGAGCCAGGCACTCGAGGTGGGTCACTGCGCGCGTGGCCCTCGCCGTCCCGTGGCTCTGGGGGAGGTGACAGGCTCCAGCCTGCGTTCCCACAGCTTCTGCACTAGCCACCTGTCCTTTCGCAGGTCAGTCTCGCAGCCCGCGGCGACGATGGGCACCCCTTTGTAGCAGTGACTCTCCTCCGGGCACCGCAGTTAAAGGTGTCGTCCGAGCTGTGTGGGCTGGCGCCGCGGGAGCAGAGGGCAGGGCGCTGGCTCTCTGCTGTGTCCCGACGGGGAGGTGCACGGGTTTGCCCTGCATTTTTAGATGACAGTGAGCCCCTCAAACTCCGCGGGGTGCGCCTCTCGGGGAAGGCCCCATCGTCTGAGACCCTCCGCAGCGACGGCTTTCCGCAGCCCCCAGGACCACGTTGAGGGACCGCAGGCCTGGCAGCGCCTCCTCGGCGGATAGGCAGAATGTCCAGGATACATGCTACGGATATGCGTGAAACATGTGCCACATATGTATATGTATGCCAATATTCCTGAAGTCCAATATATTTGGGCACAATATATAGAATATTATATATATGTAAATATACACTTACGTGCACACCTCTTATAAACGGTATATATTAATTTATATATAACTATCAAATATAGTAATATATAATGAAATAAATATGTAAAATATATACAGATATGTAAACTTATATAATATTTATAATTATGTATATACAATACATAATTATTAAATTAATTTCTAAAATTAATCTAATATATATGCATTAGAATGTGTGATGGGTATATATAATACACATTAATGTATTTTATATTTAATATCAGTCTAATTAACATTCATCACCATACATATAAATATATTTATATATGCCATCTACATACTATCACATATATTATGTACATATATACATATGTTATACATATATATACAAATTTTATATGTGCAAACATTTATAATTTTACATAAAATTTTATATTATTATGTATATCTATACAAATATATTTATATGTATATATTTTATATATTTACATCAAATTTTATATTCTGTATAAATGTTATATAATTATAAATATTTTATAATTATATTAAAAGTTTATATATTTTTATATACAATATTTATACATTTAAACAATTATATATTATACATATACAATTAGTCATCCTGTTTGTGCATCACATAATTTAGGCAGGTATTTCAGAGAAGTAACTCAGAGGTTTAGAGCAGAAAGATGGGCCACGGTTCTCAAGCAGACCTCTGATCAAGGCTGGGAATATGGTGGGGTTTCTCCCTATTCACCTCTTCCCGCCAGAACCCGGGTGCAGAGCGTGGAAGGGCCTGGGACTGCTGGCAGCCTATTCATACAGAGCTTCTTGCCAGGCCCTTTCCTTCAAAGCGCGTCCACAAAGACAGCCAGATAGCCCCGGCGCCCCTGCTCCCAGCCCCTGGGATCTCTGGATTCAGCCCCATTATCTTGAAAGCAGTGATGGCTCCAGAAACGGCAGGATCCTGGGCCCAGACCCGGGGTGAAGGTGCCCGAACACTCTCTCAGTCCTCAGCTTCTTGTTCCTCCATCCCCAGCGGCTCTGCCCGGGCCTGGTCAGAAAGCCGAGACCATGCATAAACTTGTCTCTTAAAATGAGCCACTTTTACTTGCTGGTGGCATTTCACTTGCCCTTGGACATAAGCCCAATGGGGTCAACTCCTGAGTCCCCTCTGTGGGTATTCAGTTCCCGGCATGCTTCTCTCCCCAGAGGGGCTCCACCTGGGTCCAACTGTGGCCCCTTGAGGAAACGTGCACTAATTCAGCTTAGGTAAAAAACGATTAAGGACATAAGCCAGATGCTACACAAGCAATTTCTTTATCCCATATTCTAAGGCCAGATTTAAATGCTTGGTGAGATTACCCACTGTTTTGGATTACCCACGGAGCTGGTTCTTCCCACTGGTACGACTAGCTGAGAGCTAGCTGTGTTTTGGCAAAGGCTTCACTTCACATGGAAGTCGGGAGTTGAAGTCTGGTGTCGGATCCGGCATCAGGGTCTTTATTCCTGCGGCTGACCTAGGTGTGTCTGCCCTTCCCCCCATGATGGTCACAGCTCCCCATCTCCGCGGAGGAGGCAACAACAGCAGGGAAAGGACGTGTGGGTCCAACACTTGTGCAGTTAGTGCACATGCTGGGACTTTCGATTGTTTCCAAGTCCAGATACCAATTTTCCCTTTAGCTTCAGGAAGTGTCTCCGGGGGCTCAATCTTTCCACAAAGTTGGAACTTTCAGGAGACTAAAGAGAAAGAGGCCCAGGAGAGGTGGGGAGGTTCTCAGAAAGAGCTGGTCAAATTTCAGAGTAAACTTTTCAGGAGCCAAAATTTAAATAAGGTCAGAAGGCTCTGTGTTTCCTGAAACTTCTGTGGTGTTTGACAAACTCTTTTCCTTCATTTCTGCTTCCCTCTGTCCCTGTCAGCTGGGCTTTTGAGGATGGTGTAGGCATGTCCTCAGGAGGTTGGTCTTTTGAAAGTAGTCCAAGAGGAGTGTACCTACAGACTCTATTGGCCTGGTGTGGAACGGGCTCCCATGAAAGCTTTGTTGGCCTGAGCCTTCAGCCTAGGTGGTCACGTGGCTACTCCGTGTGAGGAGGGCTTTAGGACTGGCTTGTCCTATCTGCTCTCCCTGGATCTCTCACTCCATTGTAGTGAGGTTTTGGCCAACTTATTTCCTCTTGGTCAGCCAAAAAAATTTCAGTGCCAACCTGTGTTGAGAGAGGGCAGTTCCCTCTGAAGAGTCTCAGCTGGGGGTTCAGCGCTGCCCACAGTAACGGAGAGGAGAGGTGGAGGCTGATGTCCCCCAAAGGAAACTATAGGACAGTTTGCAAATTGCATATGAGGGTGGCACCATGAGGTGTCAGGCAGGAGGATCAGGGTGCTTTGAATTGTTAACCCATGCGGCCCATTGTTCTGATAGCCTCCATCTGGGTGAGGGCTGCCTGGTCTGAGAGGGCTGGTAAAAAAAAAAGAAAGAAAAAAGATACCACCCAGGTATCTTGCCCTGTACACAATTTTGCTCTGGTGTCTTTGTTTCAGTGCCTTTACCCAGCCCTCTATTCAGATGTAGCCTGACTTAGTTAAACAGATCCTCAATGCTACTGGGCTTTTTAATTTCTCTCACTCAAAATTTCACATTATAACACACAATTGATACATATCTCTGTGCATGCACCTTTATGTCTAATGTTATCATTCCCTTAGAATAGTTACTTTATTATGAATTTCAAAGCCTCTTCTAGTGTTCTGCCTATGTGAAACTGAGAAAAGCATTTAACTACCTTAAGACACAGTTTCCTCATTTCTTAAGAGAATAATATCTAATTCATAGGGTTGTTTTAAGGATTAAATGAGACACTGAATGTAAGACACATTGCATAATGCCTGATATATGGTAAGAGGTAAAATTTTGTCTAAGTATTATAGTATTTATGGTGTAAATTATTATTAGTATTCTTTTAATTGTATTGTTCAGTTTTCTTTTGGCAAAATTGAAGCAATTTATACTTCTATGAGCAGTATATGAGGGTGTCAACTTTTTGATATTTCAATACGAAGTGATATAATAAGAATGTTTCTTATCATATATGTCCTTTTATTGTTGAAGAAAAACATTATTAGAAGCTCTTACCATGCTTCCACACAGGTCTCATCGGTCAGACTGCAGGACAGTGTCATGTCTAAACCACGAGTGGCACAGGATACGGGCCCATCATGATGATCTGTGACCAGTTAGTTAGGATTCACTCGTCTCCCTCTCTTCCCATCGAAATGAGGCCCTGATTCTGGGATCTCTCTTTATAGGGGCATATGACCATTCCGAAGAAGGTGGAGGAACTGCAATGGTCAATTCTGCAAGTAAGTAGGGCTATTCAACAACTATTTCAGTGGTCTACATGGGAGAGAAAATAAGGTAGTGCCAGGGGAAGTAGGAATTAAAGAATCCTGAGTAGTATTCCATTTTACATATATATATATATATATATATATATATATATATATATATATATATATATACACACACACACCATATCTTCTTTAACCAGTCATCCATTGATGGGCACTTGGGTTGCCTCCAAGTCTTGGCTGTTGTGAATAATGCTGCAATGAATGTAGGGGTGCATATATCTTTTTGAATTAGTGTTTTCATGTTCTCTGATAACGAAGAACATTCTCTCATCCACCAACAATAACTAACCAACTTCTAACTTAGCAGAAGTGGAGTAGCTGGATCATATGTTATTTCCATTTTTAATTTTTGAGAAATCTCCATACTGTTTTCCATAGTGGCTACAGTCTATAAAGAGGCTGAAATATGAAATTTACACAATGAACTTGAAATTTACAGAATGTTATAAACCAATGTGACCTCAATGAAAAATAAAAAGAATCCTGAGAGAGGGTGAACATGGAGTCGATGGGGTTTGGTGACCAATTGGAATTGGGGAGAGGCAGAAGGGGAAGGAAGCTAATGAAGGCCAGATTTATGTTTTTGGTATCTGAGAAGGTCGTGGTGTTGCTCAGCAATATGAAAGAAAAGCAGTTTTAGGAGAATGAAATTAGCTAAGTTTGAACTGTCTTTTTTGATGTCTAAATGGAGATATTCAATCCATAATTGTATACATGAGCTAACAGCTCATGTAAAACGTGTCAGACTGTGCAGCACACCACCTGGAACCAAACTGGCTTATGGTAAATATTGGTCAAAAGCCCTGGAACAAAGCCCCTGCAAGAATCATTGATGAGGTCACCCAGTGGTGTGATAGGGCTGACAGGTGCTTGATGGTACTAAGAAATTGCTGAATACTACTCAGCCATAAAAAAAGACAAAATTATGCCATTTGCCAGAACATGGATGGACTTTGAGGGTATTGTGCTAAGTGAAACAAGTCAGACAGAGAAACACAAATACAATATGATTTCACTCATACGTGGAAGATAAACAAACAAACATGTAGATAAGGAGAACAGATTGGTGGTCACCAGAGAGGAAAGGGGTGAGAGGAGGGAAGGAAGCTAGATAAAGGCAACAAGTTGATGAAGGCAACGTTTTACTTTGTTATTTGGCTTCTGGTAAGCACATTGCCAAACTTGTGGGCCACATCAGACAAGATACTTATCTTTACAGCAGTGCAGTTTGTACTCTCATTTCTCAATCTTTTCTGATTCTGCTTTTGCTGTACAATCTGCCTTGTTTCCATTTTTATTTTGTATTTTATCATCCATCTTAAATTCTTAAGCAAGATCTTTACCTTCTTAAGGTCTTGCTTGGTTTCTTCACCTGTAATAATGACATTTAGAAGGTTCTATGGTTTTAAGAGGTTTCTCTTTTATAATAATATCAAAACTGCCACCATTTACTTTAGTATTGTCCAAAAGGAAAACATAGTAAAGATTATAATTACACTGCATAGTGATACTTCTTACATGGGCCATATAGTGAAACGTTAGACTTGCGTTGAATGAAAATTTTGTCTAGATTTGTTTAGATTGTCTCCCAAATCTCTAAAAAGACAGTTAAATGGGTATCATTCAAAAATTGAATGAACAGAAATGGACTTTATTCACTGTTGGGGACACGAATTTTTCAAAGATAATTTCATTACAAATGACAAGGCTACTTGCAGAATCTATGTTAAAAATCATATATTTAAAAAAAACCACACAATTCTTGGAATAAACCCCAAGTATATTAATGGAAAGAAGTAACTTTAAAATAAATTTACAATTATACCCCTAAGTCTTGTCTAGAATTAACGTCCTACCTTCCTCATTGTATCCTGCTGAATGAGGAACAAATTATTCCAACCCATAGCTACTAATCTATGAGAATAGAAGCTTGTCAATTTGTGGTAAGTGGGCATGTACCACAATATAGTTTCCGACTCACAGAAACACATGTTCTGTTCTTACCCATTCATTGGCAATGTAAGAACCCATTGAAAGGAACTATGTAATTCTTTTGGAAGATATTAGATTATTAAATGTACATTTATGCATGAATCAGGATTTTCATAATTGTAAGTTAGCAGCCAGATAAAAATGCTGTGGGAGAAGGCGTGCTAATTTGTTCAAATTTAATGGCATTGTCGCACAATCTACTGAACAGTTCAGCTTAGCAGAATCAACAGCTGCTGTGGAAATGAGATTATTTAAAACAAGCAGAGGGAGCACATTTAGGCTCAGGGTCAGAGCCTGAATATTGCTCTCTAAGTAGTTCTTGGATGGTCATCATGGTATTTTGGCAGAGGAGAAATGACAATTGGGTGAAATCCAAGGAGGACAAAATGCATATGAGGCGCCAGATGATTATAGGACTGTCACATTTAGTAAAACTCCACTGACCTTTACTTGCAATTCATGACCGTAATACCATGTCTAGAGAGGGAAACCAGGCAACCCTACTATCATAGAGAAAGACAAGCAGTGCATGAGAAATTAGACCCAAAATATAAGGGGAGAATGATTAAGAAGTGGGTTTCAGCATAATTGGCAGGGAGCAGTTCTACTGAGCCAAGGTAATTCCTGGAATTTCCCGCATATGTGGATTAGAAATAGAGTTGCCAGATTTAGCAAGTAAAAATATAGGCCACTCAGTTAAATTTGAATTTCAGATATATTGAATAATTTTTAGCATAAGTATGTGCCAAATATCGCACATCCTTAAACTAAAAAATATTGATTGTTTATCTGAAATTTATGTTTAACTGGGCATCCTGTATTTTATCTGGCAATCCTAGTTAGAAATCAATATTCACTGAAAGGCTTGGATTGACTGGATTGAATCTCCCTGTCTTGAGGGTTCACCTCAGTATTTAAAACTGTCTCAGTTAATTTTTGTGTTGGTTTTCTGTTGCTGCCACAAGAAATTACCACAAATGCAATGGCTTAACAGCAACCCAAAATTATTATCTAGGAGTTCTGTAGGTTAGAAGTCCAGTGGGTCTCACTGGGCAAAAATCAAAGTATTATCAGAGCTGCATTCCTTCTAGAAGCTGTAAAGGAAAATCCATTTCATTATTTTTCCCAGCTTCCAGAGGCCACCCACATTCCTTGGCTGGTAGCTCCCTTTCTCTGTCTTCTAAGCTAGTGATGACAGGTCAAGTCCTTCTCACATTGGATCATTCTGACCTTCTTCCATATTCGTATTTCCTTTTGATTCTCTTCTGCCTCCTGTTTCCACTTCAATGGACTCTTGTTTTGGGCCCACCTGGATAATCCAGGCTAATCTCTCTATTTTAAGGTCCACAGATTTAGCAACCTTAATTCCATCTGCAAACTTAATTCTCCTTTGCCTTGTAACCTAACATATTCAGAGGTTCTGGGGATTATGACATGGGCATCTTTGAGGGGAAGGCATTATTCTGCTTACCACAATCTTTAAAACATATTTGTATTGAATTAGGCAATAATTTTAAAGCTTCCTTATCCTAGGTAACCTACCATTCTGCCCTTTTAATTGGCTAGTTAGATTCATTTTCTAATAGGATGCAAAAAATGTAGATTATAATCCAGTGAGATATCAAACATTCTACGCTAGTGTGCTTAGAAGAAGGCAGTGCAATACTATACAAAAATGTACCAACACCAAGCAATTTCATTCTCAACATCATTTTCTTAACACTGAACAATGGAATCCTTGCACTACATGATTTTATGAGGGCTAGTATATAAAATGTAAGCAAAGATTCAGCAAATATAAACCTTTAGGAAGAAAGAATTAAAACAAAGTACAGTGGGGGCAAAATTCGCATTTTCTATTGATTTATTACTTATGACAAAACTTTATTTTTGATAGACATGCACACATACACGCACACTCTGGGGTCAAATAAGAGTTTTTAAGTTTGATTGGGAAATTACTTGGAGAAATTCTATTCTTAGGACTCATATATACATAAATATATATATAACTGTGAAATTTCAGGTGTACATTATTGTTTATCAGATTCTGTATAGATTGCATCATGCTCACCACCAATAGGCTAATTTTTATCTGTCACCATATATATGTGCCCCTTTATCCCTTTCGCCCACTCTCAACCCCCTTGCCCTCTGGTAACCACTAATCTGTTCTCTTTGTCCATGTATTTGTTTATCTCCTGCATATGAGTGAAATTGTGAGGTGTTTGTCTTTCTCTGTCTGGCTTATTTCACTTAACGTAGTACCTTTGAGGTCCGTCCATGTTGTTGCAAATGGGACGATTTTGTCTTTTTTATGGCCCAGTAGTATTCCATTGTATATATATATATATATATATATATATATATATATATATATATATATATATATACACACACACCACATCTTCTTTATCCATTCATCAGTTGATGGGCACTTGGGTTGCTTCCACATCTTGGCTATTGTGAATAATACTGCAATGAACATAGGGGCACATAAGTTTCTTTGAATTGTTGATTTCATGTTCTTTGGATAAATACCCAATAGTGGGATAGCTGGATCATATGGTATTTCTATTTTTAATTTTTGAGAAATCTTAATACTGTTTTCCATAGTGGCTGCACCTGTTTGCATTCCCACCAGCAGTGTATGAGGGTTCCCTTTTCTCCACATCCTCTCTAGTATTTGTTATTTTTTGTCTTGTTAATTATAGCCATTCTGATAGGTATTAGGTGATATGTCATTGTAGTTTTGATTTACATTTCCCTTAACAAGTAGTGATGTTGAACATCTTTCATATACCTGTTGGCCATCTGTATATCTTCTTTGGAAAAATATCTGTTCATATCCTCTGCCCATTTTTTGATCAGGTTCTTTGTTTTTTGGTTGTTGAGTTGTATGAGTTCTTCAAATATTTTGGATATTAACCCCCGTCGGATATATGATTTGCAAATATTTTCTCCCAGTTGATGGGTTCTTTTTTCATTTTGTTCCAGTGTCTTTTGCCTTGCAGAAGCTTTTTAGTCTGATGTAGTCCCACTTGTTTATTTTTTCTTTTGTTTCCCATGCCTGAGTAGACATGGTATTCAAAAATATGGCGCTAAAATTGATGTCAAAGAGTGTACTGCCTATATTTTCTTCTAAGATTTTTGTGGTTTCAGGTCTTACCTTCAAGTCTTTAATCCATTGTGAGTTAATTTTTGTGTATGGTGTAAGATAATGGTCTAGTTTCATTCTTTTGCATGTGACTGCCCGGTTTTCCCAACACCATTTATGGAAGAGACTTTCCGTTCTCCATTGTATGTTCTTGGCTCCTTTGTTGAAGATTAGCTGTCCATAGATGTGGGCTTTCAATTCTGTTCCATTGATCTATTTGTCTGTTTTCATGCCAGTACCATGCTGTTTTGATTACTATAGCTTTGTAGTATATTTTGAAGTCAGGGACTGTGATACCTCCAGCTTTGTTCCTCTTTCTCAGGATTGCTTTAGCTGTTCAGGGTCTTTTGTTGTTCCATGTAAATTTTAGGATTCTTTGTTCTAGTTCCATGAAAATGGAACTAGAAAATGTCATGAAAAATGTCATGGGGATTCTGATTGGGATTGAATTGAATCTGTAGATTGCTTTAGGTAATATGGACATTTAGACTAGGTTTATTCTTCCAATTCATGTGCATGGAATATCTTTCCATTTTTTTATGTCATCATCAGTTTCTTTCAGTAATGTCTTACAGTTTACCATGTATAGGTCTTTCACCTTCTTGGCTATATTTATTCCTAGATAGTTTATTCTTTTTATTGCAGTTGTAAATGGGATTGTGTTCTTGACTTCTCTTTATGCTAGTTCATTATTAGAGTGTAGAAATGCAACTGATTTTTGTAAGTTGATTTTGTACCTGCAACTTTTCGGTAGTTGTTGGTTATTTCTAATAGTTTTCTGATGTATTCTTTAGGGTTTTCTATGTATAGAATCACATCATCTCCAAACAATGAGAGTTTCACTTCTTCCTTTCCATTTTGGATATTTTGTGTCTTTTCTTTTATTTCTTTTCTTGCCTGATTGCTCTGGCCAAAACCTTCAGTACTATGTTGAATAAGAATGACGAGAGTGGGTACCCTTGTCTTCTTCCTGTTTTTATAGGGATGGCTTTCACTTTTTCACCATTGAGTAAGATGTTGGCTGTGGGTTTGTCATATATGCCCTTTATCATGTTGAAGTAATTTCCTTCTATACCCATTTTATTGAGAGTTTTTATCATAAATGGATGTTGCATCTTGTCAAATGCTTTCTCTGCATCTATTGAGATGATCATGTGATTTTTATTCTTCATTCTGTTAACATGGTGTTTCCCATTGATTTGCTGATGTTGAACCATCTCTGAGTTTAGATTACTTATTTGAGATTTTTTTTTGTTTCTTAAGGTGAGTCTGTATTGCTAGGAATTTCCCTCTTAGAACCATTTTTGCTGCATCCCATAAGAGTTGGTATGATATACTTTTATTTTCATTTGTCTCCAGATATTTTTAGATTTCTCCTTTGATTTCTTCCTTGAACCAATGGTTGTTCAGTAGCATGGTTTTTAGTCTCCACAAAATTGTGACTTTCTCGGGTTTTTTCTTGTTTCATAATGTTATGAAATTTCTAGTTTCATAATGTTATGGTCGGAAAAGATGCTTAATGTGATTTCAATTTTCTTGAATTTATTGAGACTTACCTTGTTTCCCAACATATGGTCTATCTTTCAGAATGTTCCATGTGCACTTGAGGAGAATGTGTATTCTGCTGTTTGTGGATGGAATGTTCTGTATATATCTATTAAGTCCATCTAGTTTTTCATTTAATTCCACTATTGCCTTTTTGAATTTCTGTCTGGATGATCCATCCATTTATGTAAATGAGGTGTTGAGGTCTCCTACTATTATTCTGTTGCTTTTAACTTCTACCTTTATATCTGTTAATAGTAGCCTTATGTACTTTGGTGCTCCTGTGTTCGGTGCATATATATTCATAAGTGTTATGTCCTCTTAGTGGAATGTTCCTTGTATCATTGTATACTGCACCTCTTTGTCTCTCATTGCCTTTTTTATCTTGAAGTCTACTTTGTCTGATATAAGTATGGCAACACCTGCTTTCTTTTGCTTGCCATTTGCTTGTAGTATCATCTTCCATCCCTTCACTCTGAGCCTGTGTTTGTCTTTAGAGCTGAGATGTGTCTGCTGGAGGCAGCATATTGTTGGGTCTTATTTTTCAACTGATGCAGCCATGCTGTGTCTTTTGATTGGAGAATTCAATCCATTTATATTTAGAGTGATTATTGATAAATGAGGGCTTAATACTGCCATTTTATCTCTTGTTTTCTGGTTGTTCTGTATTTCCCTTGATTCTCTTCCCGTGTATTTCTGACTACCATTGCATTTTGGTGGTTTTCTACGATGGTTTTCTCAGTTTTATCTTTATTTATCATTTGTGTCTCTGTTCTGATTTTTTGTTTAGTGGTTACTAAGAGGTTTGTATAAAAGGTCTCATAGATGAGATAGCCCATTTTCTGATACCTTGTTATCTCCATTAGCCTAAGCAGGTTCCATTCCTTTCCTGTTCCCCATCTCAGTTCTTGTTATCACAACTTATTCTGTTTTGTGGTGTGAGTTTGTGATTAAAGTGATTTGTTTATAGTTATTTTTGATGCTCTTCTTCCCTTTATCTTTAATGTGATAATTGTTTGCTAACTTGTTTTGGTAGAGAGCTGCTATTTTCTGATTTTTTCTATTTATGTCCTTGCTCAAGTCTTTGTAAACCTTTTCCTTTTTGTTTCAGACATGAGGATGTTCTTGATCATTTCTTGTAAGGGAAGTCTTGTGGCAATGAACTCCCTCAGATTTTGTTTATCTGGGAAAGCTTTTATTTATCCATCTTATCTAAAGTATAGTTTTACTGGATAGAGTATTCTTGGCTGAAAGTTTTTGTCTTTCAGTATTTTGAGTATATCATTCCAGTCTCTCCTAGCCATAAGGTTTCTGCTGAGAAGTCCACTGAAAGCCTGATAGTGGTTTCTTTGTAGATTATTCTCTTCTGCCTTGCTGCCCTTAGTATTTTTTCTTTGTTGTTGACTTTTGCCAGTTTTACTAATATTTGCCTTGGAGAAGTTCTGTTTGCAGTGATGTATTTAGGAGTTCTATTGTCTTCATTAACTTGTAATTCCAGTTCCTTCCCCCGGTTTGGGAAGTTCTCATCTATTATTTCTTTGAACAAGTTGTCCGCTCCTTTCTCCATCTCTTCTCTCTCTGGAATTTCTATAATCCTTATGTTGCATTTCCTAATTGAGTTGGATATTTCTCAGAGAATTTCTTCATTTCCTTTTAGTCTTAGTTCTCTCTTCTCCACCTGAAGCATTTCTACATTTCTGTCCTCTAAATTACTAATTCTTTCCTCCATAATATCAACTCTGTTTTTTAAGGTTTATAGATTGTTTTTATCTCAATCTTTGTGTTCTTCATCTCCAGCATTTCTGTTTGTGTGGTTTTTCTTTTTAGAGTTTCACTCTCTTTTGTGAAGAATTCCTTCTGCTCATTAATTTTATTCCTGAGTTCATTGAACTGTCTTTGTGAGTTTTCTTGTAAATTATTGAGTTTCTTTGTGATAACTCTTTTGAATTCTCTATCATTTAGATTGTAAGTTTCTGTGACTTCAGTATTGGTTTCTGGATACTTGTCATTTTCCTTCTGATCTGGAGTGTTAATGTATTTCTTCATGGTGTTTGTTGAAGTGGACCTTTCCTGGTGCAGAGTGGTAGTATGTGGTTGCAGATTCCACCTGCCACCACTGGGTGGGGGACAAGAGCTATGTTTTCTGAACCTGCTATGTCTGCTGGAAGTTGTGTCAATAGGGCTTGTCTGTGCCTGCCCACTGGCTGCTGCTGCCTGATGGGTCACACATGCAGGTGCAGGTGCTCTGGTGCAGATCTGCTGCCCTGGCTGACTGGCTGAGTTGGTGTGCCAGGCTGTGGGGGGAAGGGAGAGGCATTTACTTTTGTGCACATGTGCCCACTCTGCACTCACTGGCACCCTGCCTGGGCTTCTGGGCTTGGTGGGGGTGCCCACGCAGTGGCTGAACCTTCTCGATGCGGAGTGTTCCCATGGGCTGCAATGCGGCTCTGAAAGCGAAAGCAAAAGTGTGGAGGCCTACCTGTTCCCACACCTCCTCTTAGAGTCATGCACTGGCTGCTGCATGTGGACCTGCCTCCTAGATTGCTACTGCTGGGGAGGGGGAGGAGATCCACTCACCTCCTTCCCCTGCTTCCTGGGGATCCAGTACCCCCAGCTTCAGACGTATGGCTGCATGGGTCTCTCAGATGTCTTATTGTGTTGTGTGGGTACCCTCTGTTGGTTACTGTATGTCCTTTTGGTTGTATCTTAGGGGGGAGAGACCAAGGAAACAGCTTACTTTGGCATGATCCTGGTGTCACTCCAGGATTCTATTATATTAATATGATTTGCTAGCTAAGGCCATTTTATGTATGTCAGGATGTTCTCCATCAGCATGTGGAAAGCTCTGCTTCTGATTGATGAAACGATTTTTATCATTTTCTTTAGTAGACAGTATGGACATTGGGGGAAAAAGAAGTTTTCTTTTATTTCTAGAGTCTTTACCCTAATTGGTGTAAATATCAGGCAATGAAATTTTAAGCTAAGTGTTTTTAGAGAAGTAAATTTAAGTTATCAAGACATTTTTAAAATAGTTCACCTCTTTCTTACATTTTCTTTTTGTAAGTTCAATGATAAGTTTCTATGGTATGTAGTCTTCATTAAATTACAACTTTTAGTGATCATAACTACTGCAATTATGAACACTCACTAGGAGTCAAATTATGTTCTAAGCTCTACACATATTCTTCATGCAAAACCCATTGAAATAGATATTGCTCACATTTTATTGAAGAGGAAACTGAGGCTTTTGTAACTACTTAATTCTAAAGTCTAAGTACAAAATTGAAACCAGCTCTATCTAGGGCTTAAACACAGTGCTCTTTATAACTATAAAATCATGCCTCCAAAACTTATTATTGTGCTTTATTTATACAATCATAATTATCTGCTTTGCTCTTATGCTCTCTTATTACAACTTTATTCTCTCTTACTGGTTTGCCAAGTGACGATTTGAGAAATGTTCTTTGTTTGGCTTAGAAGTCCTTCCCTCATATGCCTACTCCATGCTTCATGAACACATAGCTTGCAAGTCCTTTGAGGTCAGGAACTGTGATTTATTCAAGTATTTTATATTCTGACAGCACCTACATAATAGGAGGTCAATAGGAGATTGCCAATAAGGATATGTTAATTAATGAGTTAGAGATCAAGAGCCTTTATGTTAAGCACATATGTAATCAGAGTGCACAACCACTGTGGACCTCCATTTCCTCTGTAAAATAAGAGTGTGATTCAAAGCTCTGATGGTAGGCAGAATAATGGCCCCCAGAAGATGTCTATGTCCTGATCTCTGGAAACTGTGAATATGTTAGGTTTCATGGAAAGGGGAATTAAGATTGCAGGTGAAATTAAATTTGCTAATCAGATGACCTTAAAATAGATGTCCTGGATTATCTGGATGGAGCTAATGCAATGACAGGGGTCCATTTAAGTGGAAAATGGAAGGAAGGGGAAGAAAAGAGTCAGAGGGAGATGTAACCATGGAGGAAGTTCATAATTATGCAATGTGAGAAGGACTGGATCTTCCATTTCTGACTTCAAAGATGTAAGATGGGAGCCACAAGCCAAGGAACACAGATGTTATCTAGAAGCTGGAGAAGGCAAGGACACATAGTCTCCTCTTGGCCCTCCAGAAGGATTATAGCCTTGGCAACACCTTGATGTTAGCCCAGTGGGGCCCATGCTGGACTTCTAACCTATAGAATTCTAAGAGCATACATTTCATTGTTTTAAGCCACCATGTTTGTGGTAATTTGGTACAGTACTATTAAGAAACTAAAATAGCTCTTAAAAATAATATTAATAAATCTTGAATTCTAAGCATAATTATATGTTTTGACTTCTGAATTTGGTCACTGAGCTGCGAATGCTTGCTATATGTTCTAAATGGAACCCAGTGAGAATATGTACTTGAAAAAATGCAAATTTACTGTAATACTAGGTAAACAATTTGAAACAGGTGCCTTTTTGTTGATGAGTATGATGTTCCGTCTTTATTTAGAAAGAAGGATGCATTCTGAGTTTGGTATGCCATAAAATTTTGTAATTAAACCATTTCACTGACTTATACCCCCCGCAACAAAAGCTGGCAAAACAGGTAGCTGTGTCTTTTGGGGGAATGGAAGAGCACTGTAGACATGCCCTCTTTGCCAGATAAAATACAGGATGCACAGTCAAGTTTGAATTTCAGATAAAGAATAAATAATTTTTAGTATATATGTGTCCTAAATATTGCATGAGGCATATGTATGCATGTGACATTCTTATATTAAAAAATTTATTTATTGTTTATCTAATAGACAATTTAACTTGGAGTCCTATATTTTTATTTGCTAGATCTGACAGTCCTATCTCTTCCCCACTCCAAAAACCCACCTGGCCTCCAGAACCTAAGATGCCACTTTGAGTTAGTGGCATGTATAACATTCAATTAGAGGAACATCATCTGGAGGCAATTACTAAATTCCACCAGAACATGCACATGGATTAGTAAAATGATTGGACAGCTAATTCTGTAGGCCTGGGGAAATGGGATCCTGAGCTTTCAGGTTTTTCTTAGAGTAACTGTGAGAAACTTTGGGAAAGAAGAGCAAGAGTTAGGGTGGTGTATGGGAGACTGAGGAGTCATGTGGGAAGGATACTAAGGGTGAAATTGAGGACTTTGTGACAGCCACAGAGGAAGAACTTGACTTACTTCACAATATATCCCCATACTGGCCCTTGACAGCATGTTAACACATTCATCTGTTGACTAATAGGCAGTTTTCTCATTTAAATTGGGAATTAAAAGCCAATTCCCAGGGTAGCACTTGAGTGTTTCAAGCATTCGTGATTTTTATTGCAGCTTAATCCCTGCTCAGTATTTGAAAATTTTTTCTCCCTATTCTAATTACTATAAACAAAATCCACTTTGTGTCAGTGCTCAAGAGATAGAGATGAGTTCATGTAACTTTTCTATCCTGAAGGAAAATGGAATCAGAATTGCCTACACTGCTATGAAAAGTTCCAGTTCACCCATTTCCAAGCTGCTGTCTAAGCCATTTAATACCATTATTTGCAGTACTAAATCCCGAATTCTTATGCTCAAGAATTTTGGGAAACATTTTAAACCTTTCTATTTTTAGTTTAACACTCTTCTTACCTCTTCCCCCCCAAAACACTGAAAACTGCTCAGTTAACCCTAAATTCCTCAGACTCCATCTGGTAAAATCACTAATTTGTGGGATCTGTGACCTCTTCAAAGGTTAGATGGATTATATTTGTTTTAAAAAATCAAGAAATTTATATGAAAGCTTCTTAGGGGATATTCTGTGCATTTAGTGACATGCCTTGGAACAATAAAAGACATCTTTGTAGGCCAAAAAAAACTACGGATGAGACTTTCTGTTTGGTCTTTCTGAGAGGTAGTGGTTTATTTGTTAAATGGTCATGATGTCCAGGGAAACAAACCATATCAAACATGGTTGTTCCCTAAAAGCTTAAGGGTTTCAAGTGAAATATTGGGATTGAGGCAATTTAAATATACTTTATCTCACCACACATTTTGTTAGCAATTGGGTGGTGGTCTTCTGGAAAATACTTTATGAGAAAGAGCTCACTGAATCTCTAGAATCCTTGAGAAAGATACATGTTGCTGTGTTGCACGGAAGCCTGTGGGGACTGAGAGGTGCTGAGGATTGTCTGGGGTTTCCTCTCTGAGCCATGACTGCCATCTGTCTCTGAACTGTCTCCAGGTTGGGAAACCAATGGCATTTCCTTCTTCTCTAGAGTCAGGGCAGCAGTCCTTAGAAAACTGCCTGGATTTGAATCTTATCACTGCCACTTCGAAGCTCTGCAGGTTTGGTGAAGACACTTAATCTGTGCCTCAGGTTTCTCTTCTGTGAAATGAGGGTAGTGTCTATCACATACAGTCTTTGGAAGGAAAAAAAAAAGTTAAATCATGTGAAGCACTTAAAACAGTGCCTTCCATGCTGGAAGTTTTCCAGAGGGATGAGCTATAATTACTCATCTCATCCTTTTTCATTACGGTTTTTTTTCCTAACGTGTTTGCTCCACCAATGATCTGAGGTGGTTTTCAATAAAGTCACAGATACAAGGGACTAAGAAAAAGTTCAAATAGAAAAGAGGTGAGGGGATTTATTTTCAGTCAGGGGTCCAAGGAGGAGTTCATATGATTTTAACTAGAAGCATTCTCAAGACACTGGATCTAGGTAAGCATGGGAAGGCAACATGATACTCATTTATCCCTCAGTTACTCCTAGCCACAAAATACAATAAATATTGTTTGAAACTTACTATTTCTTTTAAGACTTCATATAAGAAAATGATAGCTTTTTGGGGTAGCAATACATATATCAGAAAAAATAGACCTTAACAACTATAACAAGAGGCAAAGAATGGCATTATATAATGATAAAGGGAATAATCCAACAAAAGGACAACACTTGCAAATATCAATGCATCCAACATAGGGGCACCTAAATATATAAAGCCAATATTAATAGACTTAAAAGGAGAAATAGACAGTAACATAATGATGGTAGGGGACTTTAACACTTCACTTACATCAATGGATAGATCATCCATACAGAAGATCAATAAGGAAAAATTGGCCTTAAATGACACATTAGATCAGATGGACTTAGTAGATACATACAGAACATTCCTTCCAAAAACTGCAGAATACACATTCTTTTCAAATACATATGGAACAGTCTCCAGGATAAATCACCTATTAGGCCACAAAACAAGTCTCAATACGTTTAAGAAGATGGAAATAATACCAAGCATCTTTTTTGACCATAATGGTATGAAACTAGAGTAAACTACAAGACGAAAACTGGAAAAGCCACAAATATGTGGAGATTAAACAAAATGCTACTGACCAACTATTGGCAATGAAGAAATCAAAGGAGAAGTAAAAAAAGTACCTGGATACAAATGAAAATAAAAATAAGACATAACAAGATTTATGGGATGCAAAAATCGGTACTATTAGGGAAGTTTATAACAATACAAATGTACCTTAAGAAATAAGAGAAATCTCAAATAAACAATCTAGCAGTACACCTAAAGGAACTAGAAAAAGAACAAAGCTCAAATTCAGTAGAAGGAAGGAAATAATAGAAATTAAAGTTGAGAAGAGTGACGTCAGCATCATGGCGGAGTGAGCTTTCCCGTGAACTCTTCCCCCGACAAGATACAACAAAAGCAACAGCCACAGACCAACAACAGAATCCCAGACAGTGAAAACCTAGAGCGGAGGGATCCACACTGCCGCACATCTGAGAGCGGAACGTGCTGGGCTCCCGGAGGAAGTGGGGAGAGGTAAGGAGAACTCCGCTCCCTCCCCATCAGATCAGCGATCCCAGTCCGCGCGGCTCCCAGAGAGGGGGGAGGGGCGGCCCTCAGCAGGGAAACCGTGGCTCTTCGGACTCTCTCAGCCAGTGGGAAACTCCCGCACAGAGGACTCAGAGGAGCCACAGGGCTACCATCAACATCTGAGCACCCCAGAGAGCAGATAAAGGGGGGCAAATGAGAAGCCTCCCATGTCAGGGACCCAGAGGACAAAAGAGAGAGCTCCCCCGTCCCCGCAACCCGGAGTCTGCAGCTCGACCAGACCAGACCTAGCGATCCGAGGCAGACCTGGTCAAACTACTGGACCCATGGATCGCAGCGGGGAAAAAAAAAAAACAAAACTGCGGATCGCAGCAGAACAACCGGGGCAGAGTGCAGGGGGCTTAGACTACACAGCCCTTTACCACCAGACAGTGGCGGCAGGTGGAAATTGCAACCAGAGACTTCCAGGATGAGGACAAACAAAACCAACACAGGAACCACAATGCAAAAATATGTGAAATCACCAGACCAGAAACAAAATGACAAGAACCCATAAATCAACCCCGAAGACACAGAAATCCATAAACTAAATGACAGAGATTTCAAAATAGCTATCATAAAAACACTCAACGAAATACGAGACAACACAGACAAACAATTCAATGAGATTAGGAGTTTCTTCACAAAAGAGATTGAAATCATAAAGAAAAACCAATCAGTGCTGATGGAGATGAAGAACACAATGGAGGAGATAAAGGAGAATCTGGAATCTTTAAAGAACAGAGCTGACAATATGGAGGAAAGAATTAGTACTTTAGAGGATAGGAATACAGATATACTCCAGATGGAAGAAGAGAGAGAACTAAGACTAAAAAGAAATGAAGAAAGACTCCGAGAAATATCTGACTCTATTAGAAAATGTAACATAAGAATTATAGGTATTCCTGAGGGAGAGGAGAGGGAAAGAGGTACAGAGAGCCTATTCAAGGAAATAATAGTTGAAAATTTCCCAAATCTGGGGAAGGAGCAGGAAATACCAGTAAGCGAAGCCAACAGGACACCTATATATATTCACAGACAAAGGCCTTCACCACGACACCTAGTGGTAAGGCTAGCCAGGGTCAACGACAAAGAAACAATATTAAGGCAGCTAGACAAAAACAAAAAATAATGTACAAAGGAACTCCCATCAGGCTCTCAGCGGATTTCTCAACAGAAACTTTTCAGGCTAGAAGAGACTGGAATGATATATTCAAAATACTGAAAGACAAAAACTTTCAGCCAAGAATACTCTATCCAGCAAAAATATCCTTCAAATATGATGGAGAAATAGTAACTCTCCCAGATAAACAAAAGCTAAGGGAGTACATGGCCACGAGACCCCCACTACAAGAAATACTCAAGAAGGCCCTCAGGCCTGAAAAAAAGAAGAGAAAGGGAACACAAAGCTTGGAGGAAGGAGAAAAGTAGGTAGACAAAATCAGAGAAATAGAAGATCTTTACCGGAATAGGTTAGCAACCACTTAAATACTAAACTCAAAGATCAAAGGAAGAAATTCACCAAAAATAAATTTAACCTCATCACTGTAAACACACAGCCACAACACAAGATAGAATAAGGTATAACAAGAGCAACTTAGAAGGGGAAGAGGAAAGTGACTGAATTGACTTAGTACAAGGAAATAGGAGGCTATCAGATAATGGACTATCTCATACACAAGATTTTTTGCCCAAACCTCAAGGTAACCACTAAACAAATAATCAAAGCAAAACCACATATGATAAACAAAGAGAAAACTAGAAGAATCATAAGACAGAACAACCAAACGGAGTTGGCAGTCCAAAACAAATGGGACAAGAAACAAAGGAAATGCAAAAGAACCAGAAAATAAGTGACAAAACAGCAACATTAAGCCCTCATATATCAATAATTACCCTAAATGTTAATCAAAAGATACAGAGTGGCAGGATGGATTAAAAAGCAAGACCCAACAATATGCTGCCTTCAGGAAACACATCTCAGCACTAAAGACAAGCACAGGCTCAGAGTGAAAGGATAGAAGACAATACTCCAAGCTAATGGCAAACAAAAGAAAGCAGGTGTTGCCATACTCATATCAGACAAAGTAGACTTCAAGATAAAACAGGTTAAGAAAGACAAAGAAGGGAAATATATAATGATAAAAGGGATACTCCATCAAGAAGACATATCACTTATAAATATATATGCACCCAACATAGGAGCACCAATGTACATAAAGCAACTATTAACAAACCTAAAAGGAGAAATCAACAACAACACAATAATAGTAGGGGATCTTAACACCCCACTTACAGCAATGGATAGATCATCCAGACAAAAAGTTAATAAAGAAATATTAGACTTAAATGAAAAACTGGACGAGATGGACCTAGTAGACATATACAGAGCACTCCATGCAAAAACAGCTGACTACACATTCTTCTCAAGCACGCATGGAACATTCTCTAGGATAGACCATATGCTGGGAAACAAAGCAAGCCTCAATAAATTTAAGAAGATTGAAATCATAACAAGCATCTTTTCAGACCATAAGGCTATGAAACTGGACATGAACCATGAAAAAAACACTGGGAAAGTGACAAAAATGTGGAGATTAAACAACATGCTACTGAATAACCAATGGATCATTGATGAAATTAAAGGAGAAATCAAAAACTATCTGGAAACAAACGAAAATGATAACATGCCATCTCAAACCATATGGGATGCAGCAAAAGCGGTCCTAAGAGGGAAACTCATAGCGATACAAGCCCACCTTAACAAACAAGAAAAAGCCCTAATAGGCAACCTTAAATTACACCAAACAGAACTAGAAAAAGAAGAACAAACAAAGTCCAAAGCCAGCAGAAGGAGAGAAATAATAAAAATCAGAGCAGAAATAAATGATATTCAGACCAAAAAAACAGTAGAAAGAATTAATGAAACAAAGAGTTGGTTCTTCGAGAAGATAAACAAAATAGACAAACCCTTAGCCAGGCTTACTAAGAAAAAAAGAGAAAAGGCTCAAGTAAATAAAATTAGAAATGAAAGAGGAGAAATTACAACAGATACCATGGAAATACAGAGGATTATAAGAGAATACTATGAGAAATTATATACCAACAAATTGGACAATCTAGAAGAAATGGATACATTCTTAGACTTATACAACCTCCCAAAATTGAACCAAGAAGAAATGGAGAATCTGAATAGACCAATAACAAGTAAAGAGATTGAAATAGTAATCAAAAACTTCCCGAAAAATAAAAGTCCAGGACCAGATGGCTTCTCCAGTGAATTTTACCAAACATTCAAAGAAGATTTAATACCCATCCTCCTCAAAATATTCCAAAAAATAGAGAAAGATGGAACACTCCTAAATCATTCTATGAGGCCAACATCACCCTGATACCAAAACCAGACAAAGACAATACAAAGAAAGCTAATTACAGGCCAATATCGCTGATGAACATTGATGCAAAAATCCTCAACAAAATATTGGCAAACCGAATACAACAATACATTAAAAAGATCATGCACCATGATCAAGTGGGATTTATACCAGAGACGCAGGGATGGTTCAACATCCGCAAATCAATCAACGTGATACATCACATCAACAAAACAAAGAATAAAAACCACATGATCATCTCAATAGACGCAGAGAAGGCATTTGACAAGATACAACATCCATTTATGTTAAAAACTCTCAATAAAATGGGAATAGAAGGAAAGTACCTCAACATAATAAAGGCCATATATGACAAACCCACAGCTAACATCATACTCAACGAGGAAAGACTGAAAGCCGTTCCTCTGAGAACAGGAACGAGGCAGGGCTGCCCACTCTCACCACTCCTGTTCAACATAGTACTGGAGGTTTTGGCCAGAGCAATTAGGCAAGAAAAAGGAATAAAAGGAATCCAAATAGGTAACGAAGAAGTGAAACTCTCACGATTTGCAGATGACATGATTGTATATATAGAAAACCCTAAAGAATCTGTTGGAAAACTATTAGAAACAATCAACAACTACAGCAAAGTTGCAGGGTACAAAATCAATCTACAAAAATCAGTTGCATTTCTATATGCTAATAATGCACTAACAGAAAGAGAGCTCAAAAAGATAATACCATTTACAATTGCATCAAAAATAATAAAATACCTAGGAATAAATCTTACCAAGGAGGTGAAGGACTTATACAATGAGAACTACAAGACATTATTGAGGGAAATCCATGATGACATAAAGAAATGGAAAGATATCCCATGCACGTGGATTGGAACAATAAACATAGTTAAAATGTCTATATTACCTAAAGCAATCTACAGATTCAATGCAATCCCAATCAGAATCCCCATGACATTCTTCACAGAAATAGAAAAAAGAATACTAAAATTTATATGGGGCAACAAAAGACCCCGAATAGCTAAAGAAATCCTAAAGAAAAAGAACAAAGCAGGAGGCATCACAATCCCTGACTTCAAAACACACTACAAAGCAATAGTAATCAAAACAGCATGGTACTGGTACAAAAACAGACACACAGATCAATGGAACAGAATTGAAAGCCCAGAAATAAAACCACACATATACGGACAGCTAATTTTCGACAAAGGTGCTAAGAACATGCAATGGAAAAAGGAAAGTCTCTTCAATAAATGGTGTTGGGAAAACTGGACAGCCACATGCAAAAGAATGAAAGTGGATCATGTGCTATCGCCATTCACAAAAATTAACTCAAAATGGATCAAAGACGTGAAGGTGAGACCTGAAACTATAAAACTCATAGAAGAAAATATAGGCAACACACTATTTGACATTGGTTTTAAAGGAATCTTTTCGGATGACATGCCTACCCAGACTAGGGAAACTAAAGAAAAAATAAACAAGTGGGACTTTATCAGATTAAAGAGCTTTTATAAGACAAATGAAACCAGAATCAAGATGAACAGACAACCAACCAGCTGGGAGAGAATATTTGCAAAACATACATCTGACAAGGGGTTGATCTCCATAATATATAAAGAACTCACACAATTGAACAACAAAAAAACAAACAACCCGATCAAAAAATGGGCAGAGGAAATGAACAGACACTTCTCCAAGGAAGATATACAGATGGCCAATAGGCACATGAAAAGATGCTCATCACTAATCATCAGGGAAATGCAAATCAAAACAACACTAAGATACCACCTCACGCCTGTTAGAATGGCTATAATCACCAAGACAAAACACAACAAATGTTGGAGAGGATGTGGAGAAACAGGAACCCTCATACACAGCTGGTGGGAATGCAAATTGGTGCAGCCTCTATGGAAAACGGTATGGAAATTCCTCAAAGAATTAAAAATAGAGGTGCCCTATGATCCAGCCATCCCACTACTGGGAATCTATCCAACACATCTGAAATCAACAATCCAAAGAGGCTTATGCACCCCTATGTTCATTGCAGCATTATTCACCATAGCCAAGAAGTGGAAGCAACCTAAGTGTCCCTCGACTGACGATTGAATTAAGAAAATGTGGTATATATATACAATGGAATACTACTCAGCCATAAAAAAAGACAAAATGGTCCCATTTGCAACAACACGGATGGGCCTGGAGCATATTATGTTAAGTGAAATAAGCCAGAAAGAGAAAGACAAACACTGTATGATCTCACTCATATGTGGAATATAAACCAACACATGGACAGAGAAAACTGGACTGTGGTTACCAGGGCAGTGGGGGTGGGGGGTGGGCACAAGGGGTGAAGGGAGTCATATATGTGGTGATGGACAAACAAAAATGTACAACCCAAAATTTCACAATGTTAGAAACCATTAAAACATCAATAAAAAAAATTAAAGTTGAAATAAATGATATAGAGACTAAAAAAAAATAGAAAAAAAAACAATGAAACTAAGACGTGGTACTTTGAAAAGATAAAAAAACTTGACAAACCTTTAGCTAGACTCACAAAGAAAAAAAGAGAGAAGGCTCAAATAAATAAAATAAGAAATGAAAGGGAGAAATTACAGTGAATATCACAAAAAGGATTATAAGAATACTAGAAAAGCTATATGCCAAAAAATCAGATAATCTAGAAGAAATGGATAAATTCTTAGAATCATATAACCTTCCAAACCGAATTAAGAAGAAGTAGAGAATCTGAATAAACTGAACACTTGTAAGGAGATCAAAACAATAATCAAAAATCTCTCAAAAACAAAAGTCCAGAACCAGATGGTTTCCCCAGTGAATTCTACAAAACATTCAAAGAAGACTTAACCTCTTTCAAAAAATTGAAAAGAACAGTACACTTCCTAATTCATTCTACGAAACCGACATTACCCTGATACCAAAAGCAGACAAGGAAAACACAAAAAAAGAAAATTACAGGCCAATATCACTGATGAACATAGATGCAAAAATCCTCAACAAAATACTAGCAAATTGAATACAGCAGTACATTAAAAAGATCAAACAATGTGATCAAGTGGGATTTATTCCAGGGATGCAGGGATGGTTCAACTTCCACAAATCAACCAATGTGATGCACCATATTAACAAAATGAAGAATAAAAATCACATGAACACCTCAATCGATGCAGAGAAAGCATTCAACAAGATATAGCATCCATTTATGATAAAAACTCTGAATAAAATGGGTATAGAAGGGAAATACCTCAACATGATAAAGACCGAAACCCACAGCCAACATCATACTCAACAGTGAAAAACTGAAAGCCGTCCCTTTAATGTCAGGAACAAGACAAGGAAGCTCACCTTTGCCATTCTTTTTTAACATAGTATTGAAGTCCTAGCCAGAGCAATCAGGCAAGAAAAAGAAATAAAAGTGATCCAAATTGGAAAAGAAGAAATAAAACTCTGACTATTTGCAGATGACATGATTTTATATATAGAAAGCCCTAAAGAATCCAGCAAAAAACTATTAGAAATAATAAATGAACACAGTAAAGTTGCAGGGTACAAATTCAACATACAAAAATCAGTCCTGTTTCTATACACTAAAACGTTGAAATAGCAGAAAGAGAAATTAAGAATACAATCCATTTACAATCACAATAAAAAGAATAAAATTCCTAGGAATAAATGCAACCAAAGAGGTGAAACACCTGCACACTGTAAACTATAAAACATTATTGAAAGAAATCAAAGAATATACAAAGAAATTGAAAGAAGTTCTATACTCAAGGATTGGAAGGATTAACAGTTAAAATGTCTGTACTCCCTAAAGCAATCTTCAGATTCAATGCAATCCCTATCAAAGTCCCAATGACATTTTTCACAGAAATAGAATAAGGAATCCTAGAATTTGTACAGAACAAACAAAAGATGACAAGTAATCAAAGGAATCCTGAGAATAAAGAAAGAACAAAGCTGGAGGTAGCACACTTCCTGATTTCAAAATATACTGCAAAGCTATATTAATCAAAACAGCATGGTACTAGCACAAAAACAAACATACAGATCAGTGGATCAGAATTGAGAGCCCAGGAATAAATCCACACATGTATGTCCTGCTAATTTTTGACAAGGGAGCCAAGAACATACAATGGAGGAAGGAATGTCTCTTCAATAAATGGTGTTGGAAAAACTGAACAGCCACATGCAAAAGAATGAAAATAGACCATTATCTTACTCCGTATGCAAAAGTTAACTTGCAGTGGATTAAAGACTTGAATGTAAGACCTGAAACCATAAAACTCCTGACGAAAACATAAGCAGTATGCTCTTCAACATTGGTCTCAGCAGTATCTCTTTGAATATCATGTCTCACCAGGCAGGGGAAACAAAAGAAAAAATAAACAAATGGGACTACATCAAACTAAAAAGCTTCTGTACAGCAAAAGAAACCATCAAATAAATGAAAAGACAACCAAACAATTGGGAGAAGATATTTGCAAATCATATATTTGATAAGGGGTTAATATCCAGAATATATAAAGAACTTATACAACTCAACAACAAAAAAACTAACCACCCAATTAAAAAATGGGCAAAAGATCTGAACAGACATTTCCCCAAAGAAGATATACAGATGGCCAAAATGCATGTGAAAAGATGTTGAACATCACTAATTATTAGGGAAATGGAAATCAAAACTACAAGCAGACAGGCCGGCCCTGTGGCTTAGCGGTTAAGTGCGCGTGCTCCGCTACTGGCGGCCCCGGTTCGGATCCTGGGCGCGCACCGACGCACCGCTTCTCCGACCATACTGAGGCCACGTCCCACATACAGCAACTAGAGGGATGTGTAACTATGACATACAACTATCTACTGGGGCTTTGGGGGAAAAAATAAATAAATAAAAATAAAAATAAATAAATAAATAAAACTACAATAAGATATCACCGCACTCCTCTCTAAGTGGCTATGATTAATAAGACAAGAGATAAGGAGCATTGGAGAGGATGTAAAGAAAACGGAACACTCAATTACTGTTGATGGGGATGTAAACTGGTGCAGTAACTATGGAAAACAGTATGGAGATTCCTAAAAAAGTTAAGAAGAGAACTACCATTTTATCCAGCAGTTCTGCTTCTGGGTATTTATCCAAAGAACAGAAAAACACAAATATGAAAAGATATTTGCCGACCTATGTTCATTGCAGCATTATTCACAATAGCCAAGACTTCGAAACAAAATAAGTCCCCATAAATAGATGAATGCATAAAGCAGATGTGGTATATATACACAATGGAATACTACTCAGTCATACAAAAGATGAAATCTTGCCATTTGCAACAACATGGAGGGACCTTTAGGGTATTATGCTAAATGAAATAAGTCAGACAGAAAAAGTCAAATACGGTAAGATTTCACTCATAAGAGGAAGATAAAGGCAACAATAACAAACAAACACATAGATACAGAGATAAGACTCATGGTTACCAGTGGGAAGAGGGAAAGGAGGAGGGCAAAAAGGGTGATTAGGCACATGTATGTGGTGACAGATGGTAATTAGTCTTTTGGTGGTGAACATGGTATAGTCTACACAAGAATCAAAGTATAATGATGTGCACCTGAAATTTATGTAACCAATGTTATCTCAATAAAAAAAAAAAAGAGGGGCTGGCTGGGTAGCGTAGCAGTTAAGTTTGTGCTCTCAGCTGCGGTGGCCCAGGGTTTGCCAGTTCAGACCCTGGGCACAGACCTAGGCACTGCTCATCAAACCATGCTGAGGCGGTGTCCCACATAGAACAACTAGAAGGATGTGCACCTATGACATACAACTATCTACTGGGGTTTTGGGGAGAAAAAGGAAACAAAAAGGAGGAAGATTAGCAGCAGACGTTAGCTCAGGGCCAATCTTCCTCAAGAAAAACAAAAACTGCTGATCTATTTTAAAAAAAGAAAATCGTAGCTTTTAATACGTCTCATAAATAATGATTTGCCATATAAAAGTACTTTAATCTAGGCTGAGAAACTCATGAGGTCATGGGATAAATACAAGCCTTTCTTTTCCTTTAGTGTTTTGAGTAAAAATAAGGGGCTCATATGTGTACATAACAGAATGGCACAGCAGTTTGAAGTAAAGTTAACAATTACACTTTTTCCACCTCTTTTGTTGTTTGCTTTTGAATCTTGATCGAAAGACTTATTCTTTTTGGTGATGGATTGTAATTAGTATTTGGGTGGTGAACATGAGAATGTGATGTAATCTACACAGAAATAGAAGTATAATGATGTACACCTGAAATTTATACAATGTTATAAACCAATGTTACTGCAATTAAAAAAAAAAATAGACATTCCTTTTGGCTGCTTCCCACGTGGACATTGTGCTAATTATTTCTATTAACTGAGTCATGAAGCTATTGGAGGTCCTTGAGGTTTTCAATTTACCATATTTATTTATATTAAATTATATACATTACTAGAATTTAAAATATCAATTTCTAATTTATTTTCATTATTTTACTTTAGGTGGTCAGTTTGGAAACATTAAATGTGAGTTTTATAGGAAAAGGAAACTAGAGCTATCTTAATCAGTTTTATTTTTAAATCTCTCAATTTAAATCTCTCAAACTGAACCTGTATTTTCAATTTTATTATGTTTCCAATTCTTTTATCTAATGCTATGTATTCTGCTAGAAAAATTACAACTTCTTAGCTGTTTTTTAAACTCAAATTTCTCAAAAATGGAAAAAAGGTTTTTAGCCCCCAAATGTCATTCTTTGTTTTTTCTAGAGTGAAGTAATTATGACTGACTTGAGTTCTATCGAGGCTCATAGAATCAGGAAGCAGAGGCTGTTTTGCTGAGCCCAGCTACAGTAACTTAGGTTGTTTTATTCCTACAGTCTTAGTCCTATTCCATATGTGATACAATTTCCCAAATTGTATGCCAATTCTAGGTTTAATGAGAACAAGAATCTATAATAATACAATTTCTTCTGTGGTAAATCATGTCATCTTTAAAAGTTTAAAAAATTTTTAGGCTCTTTTTTTTTTTGGAAAATTTAATAAAATGACAGAGTATGAATTAAATACAATTTAAAAGGAACAGATTGATTTGAATTATTCAAATCTAATAAGGCCTTTATTAACCAAATTCATTCTTTATTGAATCCTTGTTTCATTTTGAGTGAGTTAGATTTGCAAGGGAGAGAGAGAGATTATAGTAAACTGGACAGAAAGGAAGGATTCATTTCAAAATACCATTTTTAGAGATTTGTATAAACATCAATTTGTCTTCTCAACTTTTGACCTTTATCTCTAGTCCTAGAAGATAACTAGTATTCAACATTATAGATATGAAGCTCCTCGGTTATGAAGGATATATTAACAATTACAGATAATCAAAGTTTTATCAAAACATTTATACTCATAAGAAAAAAATTCCAGAATTATCTAGATAATTTATTCTTAAAACATCAATATCTGATAGTTCTGTTACCTCAGGAAATTTCAATGTAACTGAATAAACCAAGCTTGATTTAAACAAAATCTAAAAAAGATAGGACGTTCATTTAAAATGCCAAAAGTCAGCTTATTATTTTTAATTAACAAAGAAAATACAACATCAATATCCAAATGTGTTATATTTATATAGTTACATATAAACTATAATATCATGGCAAATATTTTTTAATCCTATTTTTGCCAAGTAGGATTAAAAATCCTATTTTTAAATTTATTAACTATGTCCAAACCAGCTATTCCCAAATAATATTCTATGCAGAAGTAGTGCTATGGATTGAATAGTATCTCCCCAAAATCCGTATGTTGATCTCCTAATCTCCAATACTTTAGAATGTGACTTTATTTGGAAGAGAGTCATTGCAGATGTAATTAGTTAAGATGAGGTCATACTGGAGTAGGGTGGGCCCCTAATTTAATATGACTGGAATCCTTATAAAGAGGGGAAATTTGGACACAGACACACACAGGAAGAATGGCATGTGAAGATAATGGCAGAAATCAGAGTGATGCTTCTACAAGCCAAGGAACACCAAAGATGCCAGCAGACCACCAGCAGCTAGGAGAGAGGTCTGGACAGATTCTCCTTTACAGCCAGACAAGAGCAACCCTGCTGACAGATACCAGATTTCTAGTCTCCACAACTGTGAGACAATAAATTTTTGTTGGTTAGGCCACTCAGTTTGTAGTGTTTTGTTACAGCAGCCCTAGCAAACTAATATAACTAATAACTATGTGTTAATAGGTGTTTTATAGGGAAATTAAAAGAAAAATTCTGCAGTCACTGCCTCTTTCTTGAAACTTCTTTCTTGGCTTCCAGCACTCTCTAGTTTTCTTTTTTCTTGGTTGCCTTTGCTGAATCCTCTTTCTCTTCGTGACCCTTAAACAGGATAGGGTCCCAGGATTCAGCCCACAGACTCCTGGTCTGTCTATATCCACTCTCTAAGTAATCTCATTCAGTACAGTATCTTTAAATACCTGTTCCCACGAAAAGGTATGTCTCAATGCTGACCCCACCCCAATTCCAAACTTGTATATGTATTGACCTACCTAATCTTTCTACTAGTATGTCAATAGGCATCTCAAGCTTAACTCATCTGACACTGAGTTGCTGATCTGTAAGCCAATTTCAGTTGTCCCCCCTATCCTCCCTACTGGATTGCTTAGGTCAGCAGACTTGAGAGTCATCCTCCACAACTCTCTTTATCTTAAAATACACTTCCAATCAATTGGAAAATTTTGTTCCTATATCTTCAAAATATATCAAAAATCCAATCCATTTTCAACAAATTGTCCACTATCATCAGCTTCTATTGTCTCTCTGATTCAATTCTTGGCCCAAACCCCTCAGCTATTCTTCACACAGCAGCCAGAGTGATCTTTCTATAATACATATAGGATGAATCACTCTGCTGCTCGAATCCACCCAAGGCTTCCCATTACATTCAGAATAAAACACAGAGCCCTTACTGTATTCTACAAAGCCTGACTTGACCTCACCTCTGATGATCTCTCTGTTCGTATTTCCCACTCAGCCCCCGGCTGGCTCTGCTCCAGCCACATTGACTTGTTTTTAGTCCTTAAACATGGAAGCACTTTAGGGACATTCTTGTTCTTTCGCTAGGTTTGCATGGCCAAAACCTTCACTCATTCAGTGCACCACTCAAGAATAGCTTCTCAGAAACTCCTTCCCCGACACAGTATATAAAATACACCCTTCCACTCTTGTCTCCTCAGGCAGCTTTCTTGAAAAATACCACTTATAGGGGGCTGGCCCCATGGCTGAGTGGTTGAAGTTCTACACACTACGCTTCAGTGGCCCAGGGATCACAGGTTCCGATCTGGGACGTGGACCTACACCACTTGTCAGGCCATGCTGTGGTGGCAACCCACATACAAAATAGAGGAAACTGGCACAGATGTTAGCTCAGGGACAATCTTCCTCAAGCGAAAAAGGGAGATTGGCCACGGATGTTAGCAGAGGGTGAATTTTCCTCAGAAAAAAAAAAAAAGGAAAGAATATATGGAAAATATTTTTAAAAACTAGAGAAAAATAGCACTTATAAATATATATTTTATAGCACTTACATTCATTTTGTAGGCTTAGTTGGTCATTAGTTTAATATCTTTCTGTCCCACAAGAATGTAAGAAAGTAAGTTCCATATCAATAGAAAATTGGCATTGTTTGCTGCCAAATTTTCTCAAGGACCAACAAACTGTTTTAAATCTGAGAGTTAAGAATGGCTTGTACATATGTAAGTGGTTATGAGTCAGACATGAGAGCAGACAAAAAGCAAAGAAAGATACAAGACAGAGACTGTATGTGACTGGCAAAGCCTAAAATATTTACTATCTGATCTTTTTCAGAAAAACATTTTCCAAGCCTGGCACGTATTAGACATTCATTAATAATTTATTATAATGATAATTTTTATTATATATATTTTATGAATATTGAGATATATCAAAAGCTTGGATAAACCCTGAATTAATTAATTGCGAGCTTTTAATAGGATGCTTTTTATTGTAAATCTCCAAGAGTTGGATTTTGGTATCATGTGGTTCTCAACTATAGCCATCTAGAATAGTAATATTTCTCCGAAAGTAACTTAGGAAATGCTGTTTAAAACATTAACTAATAATGTAAACAATAGACTGCAAGTGATAAACCATGAAGATAATTCACCACAACTCTCCCAGCAACTAGCAAGAAACTTACCAGTGAGAGCCAGCCTGGGTCCCTGGACTGAAGGGTCCCAGCATCCAGCAGGAGGACATCACTCTGTAGAACGTGTAGTGTTGGTTGTGGAATGTGTTCTGCCACTGAGTGCATGATCCTTACAGAGACATCACTCTTTTGGTCCAAGCTAAACCTGGTAGGAGTTCAGCCCTGGTGCTCTAGTGGTTAAGATGCAGGGCTCTCACCACCATGGTCCGGGTTTGTTTCCCAGTCGAGGAACCACATCACCTGTCTGTCGTTGTCATACTGTGGTGGCTGCATGTTACTGTGATGCTGAAAGTTATGCTACCAGTATTTCAAATACCAGCAGGGTCACGCATGGCGGAAAGGTTTTAGCTGAGCCTCCAGAGTCAGACAGATTAGGAAGAAGGACCTGGCCACCCACTTCCAAATAAATTGGCTCCAAAAACCCTATGAATAGCAGTGCAGCATTGTCTGATTGCCGGAAGGTGAGAGGATGGTGCAAAAAGACCACTCTGCTGTACACAGGATCGCTAGGAGTCAGAATCCACTCAACAACACAAACAATAACAAACCCGGTAGGAAGTGACCATAACATTCTGTCTCCAGTGGTGGTTGTTTCTCCTCTGGTCAGTCATTTGGAAACTCCCTCTGCTGGCTTGGGCCACATTCCTAATGTGTCAGCTTCCAGCCACTTTGTTCTGCACCAAATCCTAGACAACCTGGGTCATCAGTGACTTGCAATAGATAAGTTCTCATGGATGATCTCTTGCAGCAGTAAAAACTGAAAATCATGGCTAGTTTCTGCTCATCTCATATCATCTATTGATTCAACAATTTTTAATAACTTACAGTGCGGCGAGCTTGCTCAGCTGGGTTTTCACGGTGTGCTGTGATAAAAATCAAGAGCCGCACAGGAAATCAACATGGAGCAGGAGATGAGAGTGGCAGTGTCCAGTGTGGTTCCAAGATCTGAGAAGTTGTTCAGTGCCCAACAGGAACACCCACACCATTAGTCAGTAATTTAATTATTTAAAAGTTAAATTAAAATATTACTTTATCTTTCCATTTGCATGCATTATTTTTTAGATGGTTACTATGTTGTTAGGGTGTAGATATTTATTAAGTTATTTGGACCTAATTACTTAATAACCAAAACTCTTAGGCATTTCTTTTGGTCCAGGGTGCCCTCAAAATAATTATGAGGCATTAAGTCGCCATGAATTGAGAAACTTCTGAACTAAGTTAAAATTGGTGGATCCTTCAGTGGACGTATGTGCGAGTGTGTATAGAAACACAAAGGAGAGAGAGATTGATTTGGCTTGTGAGTTGGGTTTGGAGGGCATCTGGGGAAGGCTAAGCAGAGACATGATGATTAAACAATCCTTTAAGGGATGCGTGTGTTTTTATCAGGTGAAAAAAAGTGGTAAGAAAGGCCATTCATTATATTGTTATTGCCAGTCATTCTAATATTTCACTAAACTTGTATTTCAATTACAGCCTTTAGTTGGCTTTACCAAAGCATCTTTTTCTCATTTGCTTGTTCTCTGAATATGATATTTCATGTCCTAGGGTGGCCAGGACCCTTTCCCAAATCATCTTTCTCTCCTATCTCAGATGCCCAGTCTCACAACTCCAGGCACAAACACTAAGATATGCAACTGCCTTCATGCCTCTAAAAGACACCCCCGTCCAAATTATTTTTGAATTTCTTCTCTGGTGCCCACAAAATTTTCATTTCTCAGATTTTAATCTTCTTAGTGGCTTGATCTCAGGCAGGGTTGAGAAGAATATAATATCATAAAACTGATTCACAACAACATAGGAATGATTTAAAGGTCCTCTTATCCTCCCAAGGCTATTCAAATTTTAAAACAGAATCACGTGGATGTGACTGAATTTCTAATCTATAGTATTTTATTCCCTGTGGAAAATACCAGACTGAGAGGAGGAGTTCTTTTTTGTCACAGATTTTGCAGCTTGCTAGCACATGGGCTTGATTCTTCCCTTGAGATTGTATCCCTGTAGCCAACACAAGATTCTTTTCTTTTGTGCAATCCCTTATTGTTCCAAGTAAGCTCCTGAGAGTTACTGTCATCATTCTCCTCTGACAGGTATAATATAGTCAGCCTAGAAATGAAACATCTCCAGATGATTCACAGGGGAGCTGACAAATTTTGGCTCGTGATTCTTTTAACTCTATAACTTTTCTTCAGTGTGTAATAACATATTTATCCAGTATAACTTTAGTTGCGGAAAAATAATATAAAGCTTCAGGATTGAAAGGTTGATTCTAGGATGAAATTAGAAAGTGACCTTACCCAGTGGTCTCACAATGCCCTTTCCTTTCCTTTTCTCACAACCCCCAAAGAACCCAGGATGATTGAGCATTACCCTTATAAGAAATGCAAATACTTGTCTAAGGGCTTTTTATGTGCAATTTCTTTTAATCCTCATAATAATTAATGAAGTGAATATTATTATTATCCTCATTTTCAGAACAGGATACTGAGGCACAAAAGAGTCACATAACTTACCTAATGTCACACAATTAGTAAGTAATGTAGTTGTGACTTGAATGCTTGCAGTCTTGTTCAAAGCCCACGAACTTAATCACTGTGCCACTCTACACAGTTAGTGCTCTAAGGCTGTACTGTGCTAAATGAGTCACTAGTCACATATGGTTATTTAAATTAAAATGAGTTAAAATAAAATAAAGTAAAAATTCATTTTCTCAGTCACACTAGCCACATCTCAAGTGCTCAATAACCTGTGGTGAGTGGCTACCATAGTTGGCAATGCAAAAATAGAGAATTTCCCTCATCATAGAAAGTTCTACTGGACATTGTTGCTCTAGAATCTAGGGTCAAGACCTTCTAATTTAAATTTGCTGATATTCTTTAACACTCCTTCCAACACTTATTAAATAATTGACTAGCTAACTACTAGCTTTAAATATATGAACATATAAGAGGAGGATAATTACCTATTATGTTACTTTTCCAGAAAACATATTTTAATTATAATAAAATTTTTAATATCTTACCCCTAAAATAACTAATGCAGATTGATTCTTACTCTGCTTGTGCATCTGGCTAAGCCTGTAAGTGGGGTCAAGTTGTGATGTTAAGTTACTGCTTGTTTGGGCAATTGGACAGTCCAAATGATGCCCCAACCAGGTCTAACCTAGACTAGGGCTTATGCTGCTCATGTCAATGTTTTTGAATTGAAATGGAAGAGATACTTTGAAGTATAATGTTCTAACTAATACATTGTTGATAAAATATACTGGCTTCAATTATGGCTTATTTCATTGCAGATATATTTTTCTATGGTTAATAATTTCAAATTGTATTTCGTATGTGTTTCCAGATTTGAAACCAAGAATTATTATGTGCATTGGTGAATATAGCCTAGCAATATTTTAAGCAATATAACTTAAATAGCCTAAAGGAAACTTTTGAAATCTTTATGCAGTCTCAAGGTCAGAAAGGACAGAAAAGAATTGAGGCTTTGGGAGAAATTGTTTCTCAGAGATGCTAACGATCCATCACACCATTAATAAAATAATTCTGAGTCCCTTTGTCATCTGAAAAAAAAAAGTCCTTCCCTTGATACTTTACTTATTATAATCTATTATGTCATTAGAAAGGATTGTCTAATGCTAATAAAATGTCAGTATATAAGCTTCATTATCAATCACGATGAAAGATTTTTAAAAATCTCTTTTCTAACTTGCTTATTTAATTCCAGTTTTCATAGGAGATCATGAGATATTTATTAATAAAATAAAGCTTTAAATATCAGAAGATAATAGTATTTATAATAAAAAATATAAACTTCTAACATAAGTTGCTGTGGTTTCTTCTGAAATATCAAAGAAATAGTGTTTTTCTCATATATTCTTTCAATATCAAATATATTTTGCTGCATTTTATTTATTTTAAATTGGTAATCTATGCATCACATAATAACAAGACTATCTGACTAAATACAATGATTTATTTCCCTATGGTATTTCAGCAACAAGAGTACAGTGATAACACTAGCAGCTGACTTGTCTTGGGTTTCACCACACGTGTACCAAGTGCTTTGTGTAAATGATCTCATTTAATCCTTACAACAAGCCCAAAGTTAAATTTTTTATTTTTATTTATTTATTTTTGTGTGTGAGGAAGATCAGCCCTAAGCTAACATCCATGCCAATCTTCCTCTTTTTTTGCTGAGGAAGACTGGCCCTGGGCTAACATCTGTGCCCATCTTCCTCTACTTTATATGGGACACTGCCACAGCATGGCCTGACAAGCGGTGCATCAGTGCGTGCCTGGGATCCGAACCTGGGCCGCCAGCAGCGGAGCGCACACATTTAACTAATACACCGTGGGGCTGGCCCCTTATTTTTGTTTTTGGTGAGGAAGATTGGCCCTGAGCTAAAATCTGTTGCCAATGTACCTCTCTTTGTTTGTGGAAGATTGTCCCTGGGCTAACATCTTTGCCAATCTTCCTCTATTTTGTATGTGGGTCACCACCACAGCATGGCTTGATGAGTGGTGTAAGTCTGGGCCCAGGATCTGAACCCGCAAACCCTGGGCCACTGAAGTGGAACATGAGAACTTAACCACTACACCACCAGGCCGGCCCCAGAAGTTAAATTTTTTAGTTTGCCTGTTTATTAAAAAAGAATTTTAAAGCAGATGAAGGTTGAGTAAATAGTTCAAAGTCATATGAGTGGTAAGCAAAGAAACTGCAATTTTAATTTATGTCTGACACAAGAGCCTGTGCTCATGAACACGGTGTATTATGAACTGTGATAGGCTGGACATACAGAGATAAATAAACATGGTTTTTGTATTCAAGAAATTTATTGTCTTGTGGACAACTGATAGCTACATCAATAATAGAAACATAAATCCTAATGAATCTTAGAAGGTGGGATAACCCAGCTTCCTCTGACTGATTGACCATAGGCTTTATGGTTAAGAAAACAAAAAGCTTTAAATTTTGTTTGTGTGTTAATTTGGCCTCATTGAAAATATTCTTTCCATCTTTGTGGAACTCATGTCATGTAACAGTCCTGGTCTCTTTCTTGCCCTTTACTTTTCTTAGCCATAAAATAAAAGTTATCCAAAATTATTATGCTAGTGGAAGTTATTCCAGCCATAAAATGGAATTGTCTGATGGTGAACTGGGAAGGAACTACCAGAGGATGCTGAGTGCTCAGCTCCTCAGCTCTCTATGTCCTCCTACCAGAGGTCAGGTGCAGTTCTTCTCTTCCTCTCCTCTGGGGCGAGGGTGAGGTGGAGGGGAGACCAGCCTCAGTTCAGTGTTGGCCTGACTGGGCAGGGAGTGTGCCTAATGCTTAGGTGCAGTGTCAGCAAGACCACATGATTGACAGGCCTGAACCCACATCTCCAAAGTAGGTCTCTATGAGTAATGAAAGGGATACTTGTTCAGAATCAGATGAAAAGGAAGATTGATATTCCACTTTAGATAATCAAACACTACCTACTACCTACATTTCATACCCTTATTATTTTACATATTTAAAGTTATCTTTTTTTTAGAAAGTCATATTATCTGTAAATATCTTTAGGGTATGAGATTCCTCTATTATTTAGTTTAGTCTTGTAGTTCTTAAGAGGCTTGCATGTACATGAAGAAGAAATTCCCCAGGGATAAGTACACGTCAAATTAGGACATTTATTTCGAGTCAAGGGAGAAAAACAAGTTAAACAGGAGTCTGCAAAATGTATCCACGTGTTCTGGAGCTCAAAGTGCTTATAGTTTGCTCCCATCTAAGGAGATTTCATTTTGGGAGCTGGTGTTGGATAGGGTACAAGTATCCACCATTTTCTACAGCATTTTTTTTCTTCATCACATACACCAATGGTATCATCTGAGGTGGTGCATCCTCCATTTTTGCACACCCCTTTCAAAAGAATACATTGTTTTTGTCCCGGAATCACGCCAGTTCTTGCTGCACAGGAAGAGATTTGACAACATCATTATATCACTATCATGATAATGCACAAATAGCAATAAACTTACAGAAGGATGGCTTTGGGATAGAAGAGATGATATTACCTATATGAAAGGATCAGATTCTTAGGCAAAAGAAGTGCCATTTTGGGGGAGAGAGTCTAAGACTATGAGACTATACACATCTTGGAGAGGGAAGGCTGATTTCTAGAAACCTTTAGAGAGTTGCCCTCATCTGGGGCAGTACCCTTTGAAATGTGTGGGGTGATTTGTTGTCCCCATGACTAGGGAGGCGTCCTTGGTATTTAGTGGGTAAGGCACAGGGTTGTTAAATTTCCTAGCTAGTGAATTGTCCTGCCCCAAATGCTGTATTGTTGGCATAAAAATCTGTCTCAAAGGAAGTATTCATCCTTCCACCTTCCCATCTGTGCTTACCTCCCCATCCATGCTTACAACATTGTGATCATGTGGCACATGTTCTCATCTTCATCTCCTTTTGTAGAAAGTTTATCAATCCTTTAAGTTCCATCTTACCTAATTTCCCAATTTCAGAACTATGCAAGAAACACATTTTCTATGTTGTTCAACGCCTCCTATATGTATATACATGGAGACAATTTCTCTCAGAGCTTAAAAATATTTTTCCTTAAAACATATCCATGTTTTCTTAATTCACTCGGCTGCTGAGAAGCACATAACTAAGTGTGTGCTCCAATACAGTAGTTTTCTGTAGTCTCAGAATCTTTCCTGTAGCCTTTCTAGCACAAGAAGGTTCATTCTCTTTCCTGTGGATCACGGTGGATGTTACATAACAGAGACCCTTCTGTTCACATTCATTAATAGAATTTAGTTCCTGAACCATCCTATTAACCCACCTGTATCTCATTTTGTCTTTACTGTCAAAGACAGTATAATAATATACTAATCCTGACTGGCTTCTTTGATTCCCTAACTTCTACATCCTGACTAACAGCTTGACCAGTTTTTGGCTCTGAATCTTTCTTTCTTTTTTTTTTTTTTGTATTTAACTCAGGCTTTCATGATTCTTTTTCCATTCTGTAGAAAAATATCCATAGCCAAAAAACCATTCCAGCTTTTTGTAACTGAATTTTCAGAACCTGTGCAAGACTGTGTTCTGCTCTTGCTAGAAGATCCGACCTGGTACCACCTGGTGGTATACTCTGCTCTCAGGCTAGCCATCCACAAACTCAGGTCTCTGTGCAACAAGAGAATGGCACCATGGAGGAGCTGGAGAGTATCTTGTGGTGCTTCTGGAAGAGAAAGTGCCTTTGAGGGAGAGAGCTGAAGTTCTCACTAGTCAGTTGTGGAAGGCACTGGCTCAACTGCCTTGTCTACACAGAATACAGGTTCAGCAGCATAGCTTCATGCTCACCTTGTTGCTAGCTGTTAGTCTCTCCCCTGATAACTTCATCCATGCACTTAATGTAACTCTGGTGAGATTTTCAGGTTTTCTAGTGAAGCTAAAGTCAAGAGTTCTTAGTACTGGGCAAGACACAGTGAGAAGCAGAGTCTGATATCAAGGAGGCCTCTGTATATGAACTTAGAGGCATTTGTGAAGTGTGAGGTGGAATGTGTGATTCTGCAGCTGAAGCCAAGAGACCTAACCTCTCCTCAGTGGGATAATCTTGTCACCCACTATACTAGAAAGTTCAGCTTCCTGATGCAGTACATGGTCTAGGATAGTACCAACCTCTCTACTTGGGAAATGCCTTGTGCTTGAATCAAAAGGATCGAAACACTTCATCCTACCAGTGATGTGCTCTCTGCTAAATATGAGGCTTAATTTAAGGAGGTTTTATCTGAACAGCATGCCAGAGTTATAATCTCCCTTCCAACAATGACTGTGACATGTCTTCATGGTCAGGCACAAGTTCAAGTGAAAAAGATAATACTAAATTACCTGGTTCATGAGGAAGAGCACTTTTTCCTAGATATTGACATTTATTTTCAGACTTATTGGCATAATAATAGATATACAGAGCAATAGAAGAGAATGGCTCTCATGGATTTCAGAATTTATATGATATTAATATGTTATAATGGTTATATCACATTGCACTGGGAGAAATGATAGATATTTAACAATTGCTGTTGGGAAAGGAAACAATTTAGGTGCTTGCTTCATATTGTATCACAAGGTGAAGTTTGGAATTTTGATACCCTAATTCCTTATGATTGTTATTTATACCCTCTATCTATTTTCACACAGTTGCTAGTGGTTTCTCAGGCTTAATTCCATGTATTTATCTTAAAAGATGATTATCTCAAGATTAGAAAAGAAGGAAGCTACTGTAAACTTAAAACTTTCTGTGGCGGAACTAGGAAGAGAGACTAAAGGAAGAACAGTGGAAGGAGTGAGAGAAAGGGAAAGAGCTGTCAAGGAAACTCACCAGGCCTATAGGCTGCCTAGAACCTGCAGATAATCCTAGTTTGTGTGCATAAACCAAAAACCCCAGGGTTATCTAGACATCAGTAGTGACTCTTTCCAGGTATAGAGTGAAGTCGGATTGTCTTGCCCTCCTTGTTCTTCAAGTGCCCCCTACAGACATAGCTTTGGTGCCATACAACTTTTACTTTTACTAATTCCATGAAATGCTTGGCACATTTTCTAGTATAAACTAGTGCTCTCATATAGCAGTCTTCTGGCAGTTCCCTGAACATACCCTATGCTGTTTTCTGCAGCAATGACATTGTTTTGGCTTCTTCCTCTGCCAGGAGTGTTGAGTGCTCCTTGCAAGGAATTCATTCACTAACCCTTATCTTTCAGTTTTTGGCTCAAAAGGAATGCCTCAAGGAAGTCTTTGTCATTGCAAATAAACAATGACCACATACAATAGGCGCTCATAATACTCTGTTCCTCTTCATTGCACTTATTAAAATATATAATTATATATTAATTTGTGTAAGAATTTGACTAACGTCTGTTTTCTGTGTTGTGAGAAGACACTCCTTTTGTATCCGGTTGTATCCTGAGTATCTAACACGGTCTTCATAAAATAACAGGTGTTTAGTAAATATTTGTTACCACTGAATGCAGTTAAGTATACCTTGACCCCACACATATTTCCTCTCTCTTATTCCTTCTAAAACCTCTTGGTTTCAGCCTGTTTTTGACTATCGGGTCCCTAATCTTGGATGTACTATTGTATTTGTGGGTATCCAGTCTTGTCATTACTATATTGGCTTCTCTAAATGTTAGGCCTACATTTCCTAGAATTCTACTTTCGCATCAGTTATTTTTCTGGCCTTTGCTCTAGGACAAACTTTTTCTCAATTTGCTTCCCACCCTAAGACTGAACCACTGCCATATCTCTTTGGACACTATAATGGTGTGTTTTGGCTAGACCTTTAATTTCAGGAGATCTATCTCTCCTTAACATTTTTTTTGTGTGTGTGAGGAAGATCAGCCCTGTGCTAACATCTGCCAATCCTCCTCTTTTTTTTTTGCTGAGGAAGACTGGCCCTGGGCTAACATCCATGCCCATCTTCCTCCACTTTATACGGGACGCTGCCACAGCATGGCTTGCCAAGTGGTGTGTCGGTGCGCGCCCAGGATCCAAACTGGCAAACTCCAGGCCGCCTCAGCGGAGCACACGCACTTAACTGCTTGCGCCACCGGGCCGGCCCCTCCTTAACCTTTTTTTTAACAAAAGACCAGGCTCATAACATGGGCTATGCTTGAGTGGAAACAGTCATTTATGTTCAGCTGAATTTTGCTTAGGTGGTGGATGGAAAGTATGAGCGAAAAAAAAAAAAATTCACTCATCGACCATGCAGACATAATTACCTTGGGCCAAGTGCTTCCAGCTATCTGAGATTTATAGCCATTTATCTGATTTTAAGGAACATAGAGCAGGAAAATCTAAAGACTAGCATAAATAGTCCAAGAATAATGCCAGAATATTCAGATGATTCAACATGCCTGCCTCAAACACTGAAGGAAAGGAATCTGGAGGTAAGCGAAGTAAGATGTTTTAGAGACATTGTATTTTCCAAAAGAGGAAACTTGAAAATCTCCTTAGATTCCTCAATATCTAATCGGAAGATTTTGAAGTAAAAAGCCTGACAGAAATTATGCTTGCTACTTTATGGGCATACCCACTCCTAGAGATTGATGGAAACAACACTGATCCAGATTAAAGATACATGGTTCTAGCCGCAGTGTTGCCACTACTTATGTGACCTTAGTAAAATAATTTTCTTTATTTGGACATGGATTCTCTTATTTGTAAAATTAAAGAATTAACCATTAAATTGCCTTCTGATTTTAAGTCATTAACATAATATAGTTTTACATTAGCTGTTGCTACAAGTGTGTCTCGCCACAGTTGTGTCTTCTGACAGAATCGAGAACCAAATGAGAATTACGTAAACTCCTTCAGGCAGAGACAACTAGACGTCAGGTAGATCCCAAGATATTCATAGATTAGGCAAAGATCACACAAATGAGTATCTTTGATTGTATTTAAAAGGATCTTAGAGATGAACCGAGAAAGAGTGAGCGTTTTCCAGATTTAATCTATTTTCACTGACCACAGACAGTATTTTGAGGGGAGTGAACATCCTGCCATTAACAGTGGAGAAAAGAATTTTATCAGTTCTCACAAGGATCTGGAGGAACCAACCTGAAGATGACCACATTCCCTTTTTCGTTTGATTTTACATTTTAACACTCAAATTTCTGAATCATGTATCCTAATGGTGTAACTCAGAGTCTTAAAATGCTTCCTTTATATTTTGCCTTATGCTAGAAATTTTGCCGTTGAAGCTTCATTCCACTGTTTATGCTTTTTCCAAATTCCCCTACTCCCTATTGTTTTTTATCTTTTTTTTAATAACTTGATGCAATCCTCTTTTGGTGAGCTCTGTCTTATGAGTCTAGCTTCTAGCCTTCACAGATATTCTTCATCAATAAACTCTTCATCATTTCCTGTCACTAACCAAGTCTAACCAATAGCTGCCATTTTCACTCTCCTTGTTGGAGATTGGGACCTGGTAAAAGCTATTTGATTTGTATGCTAAGCCTTAACTCACGTGTCAAAGTCTCCACTTTTCTATCTCTATTTGAGCACCATTGTCTAATCATGGAGCTCTTGGATCTTGTTTTCTGTTGATGGAAATCTTTGTCCTGCTTTGCAATTTTAGCCTCATCAGTTTTAAGGGAGATGACCATGTTGGACTTCTGAACCCCTAAGGCTGTGCATTAGGGTTTGAGTTAAGAAGGCCACAGTATAATTAAGCATCCCAGTAGGCCTTCTAAGAAACCTACCTCTACAATTATTTACCATCTTACCTTTTGGTATTATTGTCACAAAGAAGAGGAGAGCAGAAAGAAGGGAATGGAGTCTCATGGTTGAATGCCCAACAGAGAGGTGAGTGATCAGGGGTAGTGGAACACAGGGCCTTTTATTTACTTCTGGGTGACTGAGGTTCCTTTTGGTCAGTGAAGCTTAACAAGGAAGAAAAGAAAATAGCTTCCGTTGGAATATTTCCAAACCCTGGAGTCACTAAATTTGGTGACAAATTAACCTAATTATAGGAAACCAGATGGCTAACCCTTTACTTTTCCTATGGGTTCTCAAATTACCCAAAGGTCAGTATCTTTGGCCAATTGTCTTTTGAAGGGGGCCAAGAAGCAAAGTCATGTAAGTGTAAAGTCCTTATTACCAAAAGTCCTCTGGCCTGCAAGGGAACTCTTCCACAATACACTCTTTTCCACAATAGGGGTAAGAGAATTGCCTGAGGACCATTTTTAAAAAAAGAAGCTATATTTTTAAGTTATTCCTTCAAAGAGAGGCTAGTGTCACATAGGTATGATACTCTTAATAGTATCTGAAAGGTAAATACATTTAGTTCGCGTTGAAAACTAACATTTTCTCATGTGTTATTAGTCCTTTGTGTAACTGTCCCACGTGAAAAGGATGGTAAGCTCAAGAGAGTTAAAAGATCAAAGATAAAAAGCATACTATTTCCTCTATTGCCATCTATTGCCAAAAGACTATATGTCCACAGGTTAAAGAGACTCCCTAACCTCTCATCTTACCCCACCATATAGAAACAAAAAGTATTGAAAGCCTAAGAATGTGCCTTTGACAAAGAATCAGTTGACCTAAACCCAATCCATCTAAGGGTAATTTACCTACTGATCAATGGCTTAACGACACATTTATCTAAATTAGTTTATTTTTTCATTTATAAACTTTCATATACAATATTAGCTTTATTTTGGAAAGATTTTATATACCTGTATGTCTTCTGTTTTGACTACTTTTGATCATTTTCATGTTTGCTAACTAATGTGTTTATTTAATGTATTTCTAATAATTGAGATATAATTGATGTATAACATAGATGTTTAAAACATACAGTGGGTTGATTTGATACATTTATATACTGCAATATGATTACCACTGTAGTGTTAGCTAACACCTCTATCAGGTAACACAATTATCATTTCTTTTTTGCAGTGAGAACAATTAAAATCTAGTCTCTTAGCAACTTTGCTGTATATAATACAGTATTATTGGCCATAATCGTTATGCTGTGCATTAGACCTCCAGAAATTATTTACTAGCTATAAGTTTTTACCCTTAAACAACATCTCCTCAATTCCTCCAGCCCCCAGACCCTGGTAACCACCATCCTACTCTCTATTTTGATGAGTTTAGATTTTTTAGATCCCACTATAAGTGAAGTCATACAATATTTGTGTTTCTCTGGCTGACATCTCACTTAGCATGATGCCCTCAAGGTCCATCCAAGTTTTTGCAAATGCCGGGATTTCATTTTTTCTCCTTGCTGTATAATATTCCACTGTGTGTGTGTATATATACATATACTACGTCTTCTTTATCTCTTCATCTGTTGACAGAAACTTAGGTTGTTTCCGTATCTTGACTATTATGAATATGGTTGCAATAAACATGGGAGCACAGATATCTCTTCAAACTCCTGCTTTCGTTTCCATTGGATATATACCCAGAAGTGGGATTTCTGGATAATGTGGTAGTTCTATTTTTATTTTTTTGAGGAACCTCCATACTGTTTTCCATAGTGGCTGAACCATTTTACACTCCTTCAATAGTGCACAAGGGTTCACTTTTCTCCACACGCTCGCCAACACTTATCTCTTGTCTTCTTAACATCAGCCATTGTAACAGGTGTGAGGTAATATCTCATTGTGGCTTTGATTTGCATTTCATGATGATTAGTAACGTCAAGAATCTTTTCATGTACCTGTTGGCCATTTGTATGTCTTCTTTGGGAAAATGTCTGTTCAGTTTCTCTGCTCATTTTTTAATTTGATTGTTCTTTTTCTGTTATTGAGTTGTATGAGTTCTTTATATATTTGTATATTTATGAATATTAACCACTTATCCAATATATGGTTTGTGAAACATGCAAATTTAATCACTATGCCACTGGGCCGACTGAGTTAATTTTTAAGTGGTGTAAGATAGGGGTCCAATTTCATTGTTCTGCATCTGGTTATTCAGTTTATCCAACATCATTTGTTGAAAAGACTATCATTTCCCTGTGGAGTGTTCTTGGGTCCCTTGTCAAATATCAGTTGACTGTATATGTGGGTTTTTTTTTTCTGGACTATTTATTCTCTTCCATTGGTCTATGTGTCTATTTTTATGCCAAAAGTATTTTATTATTTTCAGTGCTATTTTAAATAGGGTCATTTTCTTTATTTCTTTTTCAGATAATTCTTTGTTGGTGTATAGAAATGCTACCAATATTTGTATGTTGATTTTTGTGTCCTCCAGCTTTACTGAATTTATTGACCAGATCTAACAGATTTTTAGTGGAGTCTTTAGGATTTTCTATGTATAAAATCATGTCATCTGCAAATAAAGGCAGTTTTTCTTGTTCCTTCCAATTCTGAAAGTCTTTTATCTCTTTTTCTTGTCTGATTGCTCTGGCTAGGACTGCCGGTACTATGGTGAATAGGAGTGGTGTGAGTAGGCACCCTTGTCTTGTTCCTGATCTTAGAGTGAAAGCTTGCAATCATTCATCATTGGGTATGATGCTGGCTATGGGTTTTTCATATATGGCCTTTATTATGTTGAGGTACTTTCCATCTATACCTAATTTGTTGAGAGTTTTTTTAAATCATGAACTGATATTAAATTTTGTCAAATGCTTTTTCTGCATCTATTGAGATGATCTTATGATTTTTATCTTGCATTCTATTAATTTGATGTATCACATTTGTTGATTTGCGTGTTATGAACCATCCTTGCATCCCAGGGATAAGTCCTTTGTGATCATGGTGAATGATCCCTTTAATGTGCTGCTGAATTCAATATGGTAGTATTTTAGTGAGAACTTTTGCGTTTATTTTCATCAGGGATATTGGCCTATAGTTTTCTTTTCTTGTCGTGTCCTTTTATGGCTTTAGTATCAGAGTAATGCTGACCACATAAAATGAGTTTGGTAGTGTTCCCTCCTCTTCAATTTTTGGGAAAAGTTTGGGAAAGATTGGCATTAATTCTTCTTTAAATATTTGGTAAATTTACCAGTGAAGCCATCTGGTTACAGGTTTTCTTTGTTGAGAGATTTTTGGGTACTGATTCAATGCCCTTTCTAGTAATTGGTCTCTTAAGATTTTCTACTTCTGCCTGATTCCATCTTCGTAGATTGTATGTTTCTAAGAATTATCCATTTCTTCTAGGTTGTCTGGTTTCTTGGAGTATAGTTGTCATAGTAGCCTTTTATGATCCTTTGTATTTCTGTGTTCCCTTTGTAATGTCTCCTCTTTCATTTATAATTTTGTTGATAGGTTCTCTCTCTTTTTTCCTTGTTTAATCTAGCTAACGGTTTGTCAATCTGGTTTATCTTTTCAAAGAAACAACTCTTAGATTTGTTAATCTTTTCTATTGTTTTCCTCTTCTCTATTTCATTTATTTATGTCCTAATCTTTATTATTTCCTTCTTTCTGTTAACCTTGGGCTTAGTTTGTTCTTCTTTTTCTAATTCCTTGAGGCATGAAGTTGTTTATTTGAGTTCTTTCTTGTTTATTAATATAGGTGTCTACTACTATGAACTTCCCTATTAGAACTGCTTTTGCTGCATCTCATAAATTTTAATATGTTGTATCTCCATTTTGTTTCTCTCAAGTATTTCTTTATTTCCTCTTTAATTTCTGTTTTGATTCATTGGCTGTTGAGGAGAGTATTTTTTAATTTCCATGTATTCATGAGTTTTCCTCCTGTTATTGATTTCTAGTTTTATACCATTATGATCAGAGACAATATTTGGTATGATTTCAATTTTCTTGAATTTACTAAGACTTGTTTTGTGGCCCAACATGTGGTCTATGCTAGAAGATGTCTCATGTGCACCTGATAAGAATGTGTATTCTGCTGTTGTCAGATAGAATGTTCTGTATATGTCTGTTAGGTCCTTTTGGTCTATAGTGTTGTTCAAATCCACTGTTTCCACATTGATTCTCTCTCTGGATAATCTATCCATTGTTGAGAGCAGGTAGTAAAGCCTCAAACTATTATTGTATTGCTGTTTATTTGTCCTTTTAGTTCTGTTAGTTTTTGATTTATATATTTACGTACTCTGATGTCGGTGCTTAAATATTTATTATTTTTATATCTTTTTGATAGATTCACCCCTTTATTGTTATGTAATGACTTCCTTAGTCTCTTTTTACCATTTTTAGTTTAAACTCTATTTTGTCTGATATAAGAATACTTCCCCTGCTTTTTTTTTTTTTGGTTACCATTTACTAGCAAGTCTGTGTGTGTCTTTCAAGCTAAAGTGAGACTCTTGTAGTTGACATATCACAGACCTTGTTTTTTTTTTAATTCTTGTTTTTTTAAATTCATTCAGCCATTCTATGTCTTTTGATTTTAATCCAGATTAAATTTAAGAGAATTTAATCCATTTTCATTAAAAATAACTATTGATAGGTAAGGACTTACTATTGCCATTTTGTTAATTTTCTGATTGTTTTGTAGATTCGTTGATTCTTGTTCATTATCTTGCTGTCTTTTTTTTATGATTTGATGTCTATAGGTATCCATATGGTTTGATATCTTCATCATGTTCCATTGTGTAGTTACTGGGACTTTTTCACTCATGGTTACCATAAGGCTTATATAAACTATATTAAAACTATAGCACCCTACTTTAAAGTAATACAACTTAATTTCAAAAGCATTCCTAAACATTACGCTTCTACTTCTCCCTGTCACATTTTCAGTTATTGACATCACAGTTTATGTATTTTTAATTTTGTGTACCCAATAACAGATTATTGTAGTTATGGTTATTTTTCGTATGTTTATCTTTTAACTAGTTGTAAGTGAATTTCCCACCATTACCATATTACAGAATCTAACTTTGACTGTATATTTACCATTACCAGTGAATTTTACACTACCTTCATATGTTTTTTTGATGTTAATTAGTGTCCTTTTCCTTCCACTCAAAGAAATCCCTTTAATATTTCTTGTAGGCCTGGTCTAGTGATGATGAATTCCTTCAGCTTTTGTTTGTTTGAGAAAGTCTTTATTTCTCTTTCATTTCTGAAGGACAGCCCTTCGGGTTATACAGTTCTTGCTTGACAGCTCTTTTTTTTCCAATATTTTGAATATATCATCCTATTCTTTCCCGGCCTGAAGAGTTTCTGTAGAGAATTCTGCCCATAATCTTATGGGAGTTCCCTTGTATGTAACGTTTGTTTCTTTCTCTTGCTGCTTTCAATGTTCTTTCTTTGTTTTGACATTTGACAATTTAATTGTAATTTGTCTCTGTGTAGCCCTATTTGGCTTCAGCCTATTTGGGGTCCTTTGGGTGTCACGGATCTGGAAGTCCATTTCTCTCCCCAGTTTTGGATGTTTTCAGCCATTTTTGCTTTAAATATACTTTCTATCACTGTCTGTTTCTCCTTCTGGAATTCGCATAATGCAGGTAATGTTTCTTTTGATTTTGTCTCGTTAAGTCCGGTAGGCTTTCTTCAATTTTTTCATTCTTTTGCTCCTCTGACTGGATAATTTCAAATGCCCTATCTCCTAGTTCACTGATTCGTTCTTCTACTTGGTTGAATCTGTTGTTGATGCTCTCTATTGCAATCTTCAGTGCAGTTATTGTATTCTTTGCCTCTAGGGTTTCTGGGTTTTTTAAATTATTTTATTGAGGTCATATTGGCTTATAACATTGTGTGAACTACAGGTGTACATTATTCTATTTCAGTTTCTGTATATTCTGCATTGTGTTCACCACCAATAGTCTAGTTTTTATCTGACACCATACCAATGGACCCCTTTATCCCTTTCACCTTCCTCTCACCCCCTACTCCTCTGGTAATCACTAATCTGTTCTCCTTATCCATGTGTTTGTTTATCTTCCACATATGAGTGAAATCATACAGTATTTGTCTTTCTTTGTGTGACTTATTTTGCTTAGCATAATAACATCAAGGTTCATCCATGTTGTTGCAAATGGCAGCTATTTAGTCTTTTGCAAAAGAATATTTTGTATTTTTTATGGTTGAATAATATTCCATTGTAAATATATACCACATCTTCTTTATCCATTTATCAATTGTTGTGCACTTAGGTTGCTTCCACATCTTCACTATTGTAAATAATGTTGCAGTGAACACAGAGAGGCAAAAATCTCTTTGAATTGGTGACTTCATGTTCTTTGGAGAAGTAATAAGTGGTGGGATAGCTGGATCATATGGTATTTCTGTTCTTAATTTTTTGAGAAATCTCATACTGTTTTCCATAGTGTTTGCATCAGTTTGTATTCACAATAGTACGTTACGAGTGTTCCCTTTTCTCCACATCATCTCCAACAATTATGTCTTGTCTTGTTAATTATAGTCATTCTGATGGGTGTGAGGTGATGTCTCATTGAAGTTTTGATTTGCATTTCCCTAACAATTAGTGATGTTGAACATCTTTTCATGTACCTGCTGGCTACCTATATATCTTCTTTGGAAAAATGTCTCTTCATAAAGTCTGCCCATTTTTTTTTTTTTGAGGAAAATTAGCCCTGAACTAACATCTGCCGCCAATCCTCCTCTTTTTGCTGAGGAAGATTGGCCCTGGACTAATATCCATGCCCATCTTCCTCTACTTTGTATGTGGGATGCCTGCCACAGCATGTCTTGATAAGCGGTGCGAAAGTCTGCACCCACGATCTGAACCTGCGAACCCTGGGCGGATGAAGTGGAGCACGTGAACTTAACCCCTATGTCGCCAGACTGGGTGCCTCTGCCCATTTTTTGATCCAGTTCTTCATTTTTTTGTTGTTGAGTTGTATGAGTTCTTTGTATATTTTGGAAATTAAGGCCTTGTCAAATAAATGATTTGCAAATATTTTATCCCAGTCAGTGTGTTGTCTTTTTATTTTACTGATGGTTTCCTTTTCTCTTCAGAGGTGTTTTAGCCTGATGTAGTCCCATTTGTTTATTTTTTTCTTTTGTTTCCCTTGCCCGATTACACATGATATTCAAAATATACTGCTAAAATTGATGTCAGAGAGTGTACTGCCTATATTTTCTTCTTAGAGTTTTATGGTTTCAGGTCTTACATTCAAGTCTTTAATCCATTTTGAGTTAATTTTTGCATATGGTGTAAGACAATGGTCTATGCTCGTTCTTTTGCACATAGCTGTCCAGTTTTTCAACACCATTTACTTAAGAGGCTTTCCTTTCTCCATTGTATGTTCTTGGCTCCTTTGTTGAAGATTAGCTGTCCAAAGATGTGTGGTTTTATTTCTAAGGTCTCAATTCTGTTCCTTTATTCTGTGTGTCTGTTTTCCTGCCAGTACCATGCTGTTTTGACTACTATAGCTTTGTTGTATAATTTTAATTCAGGGAATGTGATACCTTCAACTTTGTTGCTTTTTTGAAGTGTTGTTTCGACTATTCAGGGTCTTTTGTTGTTTCATATAAATTTTAGTATTCTTTGTTTTATTTCCATGAAGAATGTCACTGGGATTCTGATTGGGATTGCATTGACTCTGTAGATTGCTTTAGGTATTATGGAAATTTTAACTCTATTTAGTCTTCCAATCCTTGAGCATGGAATATCTTTCCATATCTTTATATCTTCTTCAATTTCTTTCAGTAATGTCTTATAGTTTCAGTGTATAGATCTTTTACCTTCTTGGTTAAATTTATTCCTAGGTATTTTATTCTTTTTTTTTTTTTTACAGTTGTAAGTACAATTGTATTCTTTACTTCTCTTTCTGCCAGTTAATTATTAGTGTATAGAAATGCAACTGATTTTTGTATGTCAATTTTGTACCCTGCAACTTTACTGCATTTGTTAATTCTTTCTAATAGTTTTTGGTGCATTCTTTAGGGTTTTCTATGTATAGAATCATGTCATCCATAAATAGTGAGAGTTTTACTTCTCCTTTTCCAATTTGGATGCCTTTTATGTCTTTTTTTAGGCTATTCGCTCTGGCTAAAACTTCCAGTACTATGTTGAGTAAGAGTGGTGAGAGTGGGCATCCTCATCTTGTTCCTCTTCTCAGAGGAATGACTTTCAGTTTTTCCCCATTAAGTATGATGTTTGCTGTGGGTTTGTCATATATGGCCTTTATTATGTTGAGATATTTTCCTTCTATATCCATTTTATTCATAGCTATTATCATAAATGAATGTTGGATCTTGTCAAATGTTTTCTCTGCATCTATTGAGATGATAATGTGATTTTTGTTCCTCATTTTGTTAATGAAGTGTACCACATTGATTGATTTGCAGATGTTGAAACATTCCTGCATCCCTGGAATAAATCCCACTTGATTGTGGTGTATGACAGGATGTCTGGGTTTTTTAAAGATGGTTTCTATTTCTTCATTGAACATCTTGTTTCGTTCATGCATTTTTTTTCTAATTTTATTTAGTTGTCTATCTGTGTTTTCTTGTAGTTCAATAACTTCTTTAAGAGAGTTATTCTGAATTCTTTGTCTGACAGTTCATAGATCTCCATTTCTTTAGGGTCAATTATTGGAGATTTATTTGTTTCCTTTGGTGGTGTCATTTTTACCTGATTTTTCATGATCTTTGATTCCTGACATTGGTATCTGTGCATTTGAGTAAGTGGTCTCTTTTTCTAGACTTTATAGGCTCACTTTGGTAGAGACAGTTCTTCACCAGTCAGCTCAGCTTGGTTTTCTGAAAATATCAGCTGGTAACATCCATGGGCAGGTATGGTGTGCTATCATGGTCTATTTTTGGATGGGGCTACTACCTGAGCTCTGAGGTGTGGAGGGCAGGTTGTGGAGCCGAAGATTATTCTCAAGCTTACCCCACAGAGCTATGTCGAGTGGTGAGACTCACCCATTCCTTTTCATAAGGCAATACTGATATGCCAGAAAGCTGGGCACAAGCTCCTCTACTCTCCCTCCCTTTTAAAAGAGAAGTCTCAGAGTTAGGCACATTTTACCAATCCTAAAAAGTCAAGCAAGCAATTGAGATCTACATGCTGTCTGTGGGGGTATGCAAGGGACCATCTGTGATGGTATGCTCAGGCTGGCTGCCAGTGTCTATGGGCAGCCAGCTGCTGGAGTTCTTGAGTGTGCTGGATAGTGGGGTCTTCATCCCCTAAATCCTAGGGAAGCTGGACACTCACTTCACTCTCTGGAGAGAGTGGGAGAAATCAAAGGCCGAGAGAGTCTTTCTTGGTGCTGAGCTATCTACCTTGGAGGAGGGGTGACTTGGGTAACGTGAAACTATTCTTCTTGTCCTTTACCATAAGGCTGTTCTCAGATTTTGTGTTACACTAGTGTGCTACAATCTCTCAACTGCACTCCAGAGCTCTTATAAAGCTCTGGGTGATGGTTAAATCAGTGTTTCTGTGGAAAGATGAGGTCTGGGACCTCCTGTTCTGCTACCTTGTTTCCTGGAATATTGATAATGATCCTCTCTAATTCAGATATTATAATGATAGTATTTAGAGTGGAACAAAAGTGTTGGAAACATGCAGTACACACTTGCACATGCATTCTCTCTCGCAGAAGTTAGTAGACATATAGAATTACTAAGCCAAGCGTGGCATGTCCAACCATCAGGGAGATTTAGACAGAGTGTGAATGTCTGGTATAAATTAAGTAACTGAAGGATATTTTGATTAAAAAGAATAACAAAATTCTAAAGGACAAAATAATTTATTAGTTTACATGACTAACTAAAATATATTTATGGGGACACAGGAAAACAGACATGAGTAAAGAGATTATTCTATAGTCAGCAAGAGAAAACTGTCAGAAACTGTGAAGAATACATCAGTGTGTCCAGCAGCATTTTGGAACACACCACTAGGTTAATTTTCCTGGAGACTACCGAGCATTTGCTCATCTTGTTTTGATGGCTGTTGCGATGTGGTCAAGGCTGTTCTTTCAAAGTTTTGGGATCTTTCCTATGTACCTATAAGGATTTGTCTTTCTCTTGTAATCCATCCCCCCCCCAAAAAAAACTATGAACCATATCATTAGGATAACAGTTTTTCAGGTTTTTTCATTATATATATATATAATATATATATATATAATATATATTATATATATATATATAAGACATCATGGTTCCAGGATAAATCATGAAAACGAGCAGTTCTGGGTCATCTCGGGCATGTCAATTTAAAATTATACATAATACATGCCATAAATTTTAAATGAACTAAGCCAGATTGAAGGTGTTTTCTGAAATCTTATACTCATGAGCACTCACAGGAAGTTAGTCTAGTGGAGGAACAAATATTGTGCACCCAATTTTGTGGAGTTCAGGTATGGATAAGTAATATAGGGCTAGATTGACTTGTTAGAGAGGCTCAGTTTATCATCCCTACCCCCAAAAGACTTAGTCTTTGCAAACTGAATGTAACTCGCTTATCTATTTTATGCCCAGATAGTGGAGAGGAAACAAGGAGGAACAAATGAAAGAAAATCATCAAGTTCTCTCACCATTTACAAACTTACTTTCCGATCTAAAGTACATCTCCACTCTTTTAAGGTCAATTTTGCCCTAAATCTACTTAAGACCATACCAACTTATTGTACAAAATGTCCACACTCTGAGAATTAAAAAAAAAAAAAAAATATATATATATATATAAAGACTTCATAAATATTGCATTAAAGGAAGGAGAGTCCTCACTACCAAACCACATTTCTTTAATTATCAAAATTTTATATATATAGTGAAAACTAAGACTTCTTCTAAGAACCACTTTGAGTTTGTGACCTTAAATAAATAAATAGCCAGTTATTTCTCAAACAAAAATTGGTTTATTTGGCATCTGCAAATAATTGCAATTTGAGGCCTGCAGCCACAGCAAGCTGCATGCAAGGCCCCTGCAGTAAAGGGAGGAGAAACTGTTTTATAGAGAGGAAGGGAAAGTTGGGAGGGCTATTGTAAACAAAGAGTCCACTGGAGGAACTGAGGTTACAAAGCAAAGTGATCTTTCATTGGCTGAGTTGTGACAGTCTCTCATGGGCTGGGCTTCTTGCCAGTCAAGAAGAGGAAGTCTTTCTTCTTCCTGTTGGGCTCTGCAATCATTGTAGGGTATGATACCTCCTCATTTTTGCCTCTCAATTCCAATTTAATGAGGTTTCTGTTAATTTCCACAGGTATGTAGCTTAGCTGAAATCTTATGACATTTAGCAAAGGAAAGTGAGACCTTATGACACTAGGGAGGAAGATGAACTAGTCAGAAGTTATGAAACATCAAAAAGCCTATTTAAAAGGGGTATTGATAGCATACTCTTGAAAGAGGTTACTATAATTTTAAAGTAAAATGTTTAGGTTCTATTAAAGGGAATTATTTGTCTATGGGAGTAAAATATTCAGAATCTCTAAATGATCACAATCTTTCTTCCTAGAAGTAAGACACCAAAATTTCTCTGTTAGTCAAGGTTTTATCTTTTAGAGTACTTAATATACATTTTTTTATTGTGGTAACATTGATTTATAGCATTATATAAATTTCATGTGTACATCATTGTATTTCAATTTCTGTGTAGATTACATCATGTTTGTCACCCAAATACTAATTACAATCCATCACCACCCATACATGTCTAATCACCCCTTTCACCCTCCTCTCTCCCCCCTTGCCCTCTGGTAACTACCAATCCAATCTCTATGTGTTTGTTTGTTGTTGTTGTTTTTATTTTATAATTTTATTTATTTATTTTTCCCCCCAAAGCCCCAGTAGATAGTTGTATGTCATAGCTGCACATCCTTCTAGTTGCTGTATGTGGGACACGGCCTCAGCATGGCCAGAGAAGCGGTGCGTTGGTGCGCGCCCAGGATCCGAACCCGGGCCGCCAGCAGAGGAGCTCGCGCACTCAACCGCTAAGCCATGGGGCCGGCCCTGTTGTTGTTTTTATCTTCTATTTATGAGTGAGATCGTAGGGTATTAGATTTTCTCCCTCTTACTTATTTTGCTTAGCATATTACCCTCAAGGTCCACCCATGTTGTCACAAATGGCCAGATTTCATCCTTCTTTTATGGCTGAGGAGTAATCAATGTGTATATATACCACATATATACCATTCATCCCTTGATGGGCACCAAGGTTTCTTCTAAGTCTTGGCTATTGTGAATAATGCTGCAATGAATGTAGGGGTGCATATGTCTTTATGCATTCATGTTTTCGTGTTCTTTGGATAAATACCCAGCAGTGGAAGAGTTGGATTGTATGGTAATTCTATTCTTAATTTTTTGAGGAATCTCCATACTGTTTTCCATAGTGGCTGCACCAGTTTTCACTCCCACCAAAAGTATATGAGAGTTGCCTTCTCTCCACATCCTCTCCAACACTTGTTAACTGTTGTCTTGTTAATCATACCTATTCTGATGGGTGTGAGGTGATATCTCATTGAAGACTTGATTATCATTTCCCTGATAATTAGTGATGTTGAGCATTTTTTCGTGTGCCTGTTGGCCATCTGTATATCTTCTTTGGAGAAATGTCTCTTCATAACTTTTGCCCATTTTTTAATTGGGTTGTTTGTTTTTGTTGTTGAGAGGTATGAGTTCTTTATATATTTTGGATCTTAACCCCTTATCAGATATATGGTTTGCAAATAACTTCTCCCAATTGTTAGGTTGTCTTTTTGTTTTGTTGATGGTTTCCTTTGCTGTGTAGAAGCTTTTTAGTTTGATGTAGTGCCATTTGTTTATTTTTTCTATCGTTTCCCTTGCCTAGTCAGACATGGTACTTGAAAATATGATGCTAAGACCAACGTCAAAGAGTGTATTGCCTAATGTTTTCTTCTAGGAGTTTCATGGTTTCAGGTTTACATTCAAGTCTTTTAATCCATTTTGAGTTAATTTTTGTGTATGGTGTTTAAGATAATGGTCTTCTTTCATTGTTTTGCACATGGCTGTCCAGTTTTCCCAACACCATTTATTGAAGAGACTTTCCTTTCTCCATTGCATATTTTTGGCTCCCTTGTCAAAATTAACTGTCCATAGATGTGTGACTGTATTTCTGGGTTCTTGATTCTGTTCCACTGATCTGTGTCTATTTTTTTACCTGTACCATGCTGTTTTGATTACTATAGCTTTGTAGTATATTTTGAAATCAGGGAGTGTGATACCTCTAGCTTTGTTCTTTTTTCTTAGGATTCCTTTGGCTATTTGGGGTCTTTTGTTGTTCCATATAAATTTTAGGATGCTTTCTTCTATTTTTCTGAAAAATGTCTTTGGAACTTTGATAGGGATTGCATTGACTCTGTAGATTGCTTTAGGAAGTACAGACATTTTAACTATGTTAATTCTTCCAATCCAAGAGCACAGAATATCTTTCCATTTCCTTGTGTCTTCTTCATTTTCTTTCAGCAGAGTTTTATAGTTTACAGTGTATAGGTCTTTCACCTCCTTGGTTAAATTTATTCCTAGGTATTTTATTCTTTTTTTGTTGCAATTGTAAATGGGATTGTATTCTCAATTTCTCTTTCTGCTAATTCATGGTTAGTGTAGAGAAATGCAACTGATCTTTGTATGTTGACTTTGTATTCTGCAACTTTACCATATTCATTTATTATTTCTAAAAGTTTTTTGATGGATTCTTTGGGGATTTCTACATATGAAATCATGTCATCTGCAAATAGTGACAGTTTCACCTCTTCCTTTTCAATTTGGATCCCTTTTATTTCTTTTTCTTGCCTGATTGCTCTGGCTAGGACTTTCAATACTATGTTAAATAAGAGTTGTGAAAGTGGGCATCCTTGTCTGGTTCCTGTTCTTAGAAGTATAGCTTTCAGTTTTTCTCTACTGAGAATGATATTAGCTGTGGGTTTATCACATATGGCCTTTATTATGTTGAGATACTTCCCTTCTATACCCATTTTATTCAGAGTTATTTTCATAAATGGATGCTGTATCTTGTCCAAGGCTTTCTTTGCATCTATTGAGATTATCATGTGATTTTTATTCTTAATTTTGTTAATGTGCTGTGTCACGTTGATTGATTTGCAGATGTTGAACCATCCCTGCATCCCTAGAATAAATCCCACTTGATCATGGTGTATGATCTTTTTAATGTATTGTTGGTTTAGATTTGCTAGTATTTTGTTGAGGATTTTTGCGTCTATGTTCATCAGTGATATTGGCCTGTGATTTTCTTTTTGGTGCGTTGTCCTTGTCTGGTTTAGGTATCAAGGTAATGTTGACTTTGCAGAATGAGTTAGGAAACTTGCCCTCCTCTTCAGTTTTGTGGAAGAGTTTGAGAAGGATAGGTATTACGTCGTCTTTGAACGTTTGGTAGAATTCACCAGGGAAGCTGTCTGGTCTTTGACTTTTATTTTTTGGGAGGTTTTTGATTACTATTTTTATTTCCTTACTGGTGATTGGCCTATTCAAATTACTTCCTCTTGATTCAGTTTAGAAGTTTGTACGATTCTAGGAATTTATACATTTCTTCTAGATTATCCAATTTGTTGGCGTATATAGCTTTTCGTAGTATTCTTTTATAATCTTTTGTATTTCTGAGGTGTCCATTGTAATTTCTCCTCTTTCAGTTCTGATTTTATTTATTTGAGCCTTCTCACGTTTTTGTTGGTGAGTCTAGCTAGAGGGTTATTAATTCTGTGTATTTTTTCAGAGAACCAGCTATTAGTTTTATTGCTTTTTTAAAATGTTTTTTAGTCTCTATTTCATTTATTTCTGTTCTCATTTTTATTATTTCCTTCCTTCTACTATTTTGGGCTTTGTTTGTTCTTCTTTTTCCAGTTGCTTTAGGTTCACTGTTAGATTGTTTATTTGAGATTTTTCTTGTTTGTTTAGGTAGGCCTATACTGCTATAAACTTCCCTCTTAGAACTGCTTTTGTTGTAGCCCATGAATTTTGGCATGTCGTATTTTCATTTTCATTTGTCTCCAGATATTTTCTGATTCTTCCTTTGATTTCTTCATTGACACAATCGTTATTCAGTAGCATTTTGTTTAATTTCCACATATTTCTGGTTTTTCCATTTTTCTTCCTGTAGTTGATTTCTAGTTTCGTACCATTGTGGTCAGAAAAGATACTTAGTATTATTGTAATCTTCTTAAATTTATTGAGACTTGTTTTGTGGCCTAATATGTGATCTATCCTGGAGAACATTCCATGTGCATTTGAAAAGAATATGTATTTTGTGGTTTTTGGTTGGAATGTTCTGTATATGTCTACTCAGTCCATCTGGTCTAATGGGTCCTTTAAGGCCAATGTTTCCTTATTGATCTTCTGTTTGGATAATCTATCTGTTGGTGTAAGTGCAGTGTTAAAGTCCCCCACTATTATTGTGTTGCTGTCGATTTCTTCTTTTACATCTATTAATAATTGCTTTATATATTTAGGTGCTCCTCTGTTGGGTGCACAGATATTCACAAGTGTTATATCCTCTTGTTGGATTGTTTCCTTGATCATTATGTAGTATCCTTCTTTGTCTCTTGTTACAGTTTTTTTTTAAAGTCTATTTTGTCTGATATGAGTATTGCTACCCTCGTTTTCTTTTCATTGCCATTTGCGTGGAGTATCTTTTTCCATCCCTTCACTTTCAGTTTGTGAGTGTCTTTAGGTTTGAAGTGTGTCTCTTGTATGCAGCATATATATGAGTCTTGGTATTTTTTATCCAATTGGCCACCCTATGCCTTTCGATTGGAGCATTTAGTCCATTGACATTTAAAGTAGCTATTGATAAGGATGTACTTGTTGCCGTTTATTACTCTTTTTCTGGGTGTTTTAGTAGTTCTTCTCTGTTCCTTTCTTCTTCTCTTGTTCTCTTCCCTTGTGGTTTGATGGTTTTCTTTAGTATTATGTTTGGGCTACTTTCTCTTAATTTTTGTGTATTTATTATAGATTTCTGGTTTGTGATTACCACAAGGTTCATATATAATAACTTACGTATATAGCAATCTAGCTTAAGTTGCTCTTCTCTTTACTTTGATGTCTTGCTAAAAGCTCCACTCTTTTATTCTCTTCCTCCCACATTTTATGTTTTTGATATCATATCTAACCTCTTTGTGCATGTGTCTCCATTACCCTCTTATCACAGAAATAGATAATTTTAGTACTTTTGTTTTATGACTTTCATATTATCTTCATAGGTGGTTGACCTGCTACATTTATTGTATATTTGCCTGTACCAGTGATTTTGTGTGTGTGTGTGTGAGGAAGACCAGCCCTGAGCTAACATCTGTTGCCAATCCTCCTCTTTTTTTATTTTTGCTGAGGAAGACTGCCCTGGGCTAACATCCATGCCCATCTTCCTCTACTTTATATGGGATGCCACCACAGCATGGTTTAACAAGCGGTGCATTGGTGCATGCCCAGGATCTGAACCGGCGAACCCTGGGCCACCACAGTGGAGTGCGCGCACTTAACCACTTGTGCCACCGGGCCACTCCCCTGTACCAGTGATTTTATTGCTTGTTTTTTCCAATAATTTTCTTATTCCTATTTGTGGTCTTCTCTTTTCCACTTAAATAAGTCCCTTTAACATTTCTTGTACAGCTGGTTTCTTGGTGATAAACTCGTTTAGTTTTTCCTTGTTTGGGAAACTCTTCATCTCTCCTTCCCATCTGAATGATAACCTTGCTGGGTAGAATATTCTTGGCTGTAGGTTTTTTCCTTTCAACACTTTAAATATATTGTGACAATCCCTTCTAGCCTGTAAGGATTCTGCTGAGAAGTCAGCTGATAGCCTTATGGGGTTTCCTTTGTATGTAACTTGTTGCCTTTCTCTTGCGGCTTTTAGGATTCTCTCTTTAATTGTTGACAGTTTAATTATAATGTGCCTTGATGTGGGCCTCTTTGGGTTTATCTTGTTTGGTGCTCTCTGTACTTTCTGTACCTGGATGTCTGTTTCCTTCCTTAGGTTAGGAAAGTTTTCAGCTACTATTTATTCAAGTAGATCCTCTGCCCATTTGCCTCTCTCTTCTCCTTCTGGGACACCTATCACACAGATGTTAGTGCACTTGATGTTGTCCCAGAGTTCCCTTAGACTGCCTTCAATTCTTTTTTCTTTTATCTTTTCAGCTGGGTGATTTCTTCTAGTCTTTCATCCAGCTCACTGATCCATTCTTCTGTATCAGGTACTCTGCTATCGAGTCCCTCTAGTGAATTTATCATTTCCAGTATTGTATTCTTCATCTCTGATTGGTTCTTTTTTATATCTTCCGATTATTTATTGAAGTTCTCACTGAGTTTGTCCGTTCCTCTCCCAAGATCAATGAGCATCCTTATGACTGTCTGTCTGAACTCTTTGTCAGGTCGATTATTTATTTCTGCTTCACTTAGTTCTTTTTATGGGGTTTTGTCTTGTTCTCTTACTTGTAAGGTATTCTTTTGCCTTCTCATTTTGCCTCTTTCTCTGTGGTTATATCTATGTATTAGGTAGGTCAGCTACATCTCCCAATCTTGGAGAGGTGGCCTTATGTAAGAGATGCCTTATGAAGCCCAGCAGGCCCAGGGCCTTATGTGCTTCCCTCTTGTCACCAGTTCCAAATGTTCCAGGAGTGTCCCCTGTGTGGGCTAGAGGTGTCCTTCTGTTGTGGCGGGGTTCCTCTTGCTGCAGGTGCCTCTGGAGGCTAAGCTGTCCCCCTGGTTGGCTGGTTGTAATGCTGAGCTGCATGTGGCTGCTATGGTCCTTTCAGTCACTTTATTGGGTATGGGGATCCCCAGCACAGTTGTCTGCAAGGTCTAATAGCAAATTCCCGTCGCAATTTTTCTGTTAAGTGAGTAGGCCCCCAGCGTGGCTGGTTGCTAGGATCAGGGTCTTACAATTGCTGTAGGCCTCCAGCCTGCAAGGCTGTTGTCAGCTCTCTCAGGGTTGCAGCTGAGTGGGGCCAGCCCCAGGCGTGAGAGCACCCAGGTGTTTCAGGCTTTGGAAGGTGGGGCCAATCCCCTATGTGGCTCTTTGAGAAGCACAAGTTCTACTGCAGCTCACAGGCCCCACGGGCTGCAGGGCCACACACCTCATCAACACAGCCCTGCCCCATGCGTATGCCCTGACTCAGTGAAGTGGACCCAGTCACCCCTCTGCAGAGGCCCCACACACTCCACCAATGCAGGAACACTCCTCACACATGCCCTGTCCTGCAGAGATGGACCTGCACACTGAGTTCCAGAGGTTCCAGGCACCCCACCTATGTGTGCCCACAATTTGCCTGAGGGCTTGCTGTTGGGTGGAGCCAGTTTCTAAGGCAGGCTGCCTGTCCTGGCTGAGTCAGATTAAACTGGTGCTCTATTGGGTCTTGCGGTAACAAGCCAGGGGAAGAACTCCAATGGCATCTGCCAACATCTGTATCAGCACGCCTGTACTAGGTCAGAGTAATGGCTGCCGCCAATGTCTTAGTCCCTGGAGAGGTTTCACCTCTCACTGAGATGCACCCAAAGCTTCTCAGGAGAGTCTCTTTTCACCAAAGGACTGCTATCCTTTCTTTCTCATGATTTTAGGTTTCTTTCTGAAGTGGGTGATTTTGTGCATGGACACTTTAAGAGCAGGCTTTTTTTCCCCTTATGTCTGATAGTTTTTCTGGGGATATTCTGTTATATTTAATAACCAGCAAAGCCAGTTAGTCGGACACTTGTCTTGGTTGTGCTGAATCCATAAGCTGCTTATTATAGTAACGCTCCCCCACCCCGATCCCCCACTCCTCCAGGGAAGGCTTCGTATCTTCAGGTTGTTCCCAACTGGTGGTGAAGTGTTGCAGCTAGAAGGTGTTTTTTTTTTCTCTCCAGAAAGGAATTTCTGCCTCTTCCATCTCAGTCAGCACTGTCTCTTGCTGTAGAGGTTCTTTAATCCAGTTTTCAGTTCTCTCTTAGGGGTAGTTGTTCCAAGAGTAGTTGTAAATTCTTTGTGTCCATGGAGGAGGTGAGTTCAGAGTCTGCCTATGCCACCATCTTGACACTGTCCCTTAGTATACATTTCTGTTGACCTTCAACCTCTCATTTTCTCTTTGTATTCTTATCTTTCCAATTATCTGCCACACAGTTACAATCTTTATGTATAATCCCAAATTAGTTCCTCTTGCTCCATTCCAATTTTTTCCCCTTTCTCTATCTACATCTCTTCCCCTCCCTGATATTTTCTGGATTTCCTCAATATTTTGCCTTTGCATTTTCTTTGTACTCTCTAGGTCTCTGTTTAGTCATGTTTTGCATACTTGTATCTTCATCTTTGCAACTTTTTTGTTAATATTTTGATCTTTCTGTGAAGAATTAAAAAATGTTTTGTTAACTAAATGGCCTTTCTCACTTTTAAAGAGATTGTTTTGATACGAAAATGAGTCATAAAGAAGTAGTATCTGGGTAGATTTGAAATCAGTATTTATTTTTATTGACAAGGGATAATAGAAGTTGGTAATAAAGCTAAAAGTGTTTAACGTGTATATGCTAATGTTTTTAGATGCAAAGAACTTTCCTTTTGTTGATTTTCCTGGTTTCATTTCAATTTAGGCTTAAGGGGTTCTTGATATTCTGAGTAGACAGCTGGTGTTGGAATTGGAATAAGAGTCCACCATGTTCTACAGCATTTCCACCTTCTTTTGCAGGCACCAATCGTGTCTTCCGTCCTTTTGCAGATGTCTCTTCTGCAAATGCCAGACAAATTGAGACAGTGGTTCTCAGCAGAAGCCAAACCACTTCTTACTGCAGAAGAAGAGAGTCCGTGAGATAATTAGTCCGTGAATGGAATGTAAAACCACAAACACTCTCAAGTGTGAGAACATAAAGGTTCTGGTACGAGCATTTCTATGTGGAAAAAGGAAGCTGCACAAAAGATCTATTTAATTGCTCCATCATGTTCATTCTCTTTCCTTTTTACCCAACAGCACAAGTGATAACAAATCCCTCCTTCCTTTTCTTATAAGTTCTTGGCATTGCTAATTTAAGCTTCAAAGAGAACTTTCGTAAATGTCAAAGCAAGAGGATGGACAAAATATGTGTTCTAAATACGCCCATTTCTTCATGATTTTACTCCTTTATATGGATCTTCAACAAATATTTACTAAGTGTTTTCTATCCAGCAGGTATTGTTCTTTGTACTAATAATAAAATTGTGAAAATGGAAGAAATGTTTCTTATTCTCACAAGGCATATATTCAGAAAATAAAATCTAACCATGCAAAAAATAGATTGATAATATAATTTCAGAAAGTGGTAAGTGTTTAGAAAAAAATAATATAATAATGGACCATATATAGTCCGGAGGATGGAGTTGATAAAATGGACAGAGAAAGGCTTTCTGGGGACGCAGCATTTGAACTGAGATCTGAATGATGAGACTGAAAAACACAAGCAAATATCCATGTGAGAGCATTATAACCATATAGAATAGCAGGAGTAAGGTCTCTTTCTTAGTTTACGTGAAGAACAGAAAGACCTGTGTGGATGGAGTATATCGGAAAAAATATAAGTTTGATAAGAAATGAGGTGAGATAAAACAGGATCATGTATGGCTTGTCAGCCATGATAAACTTACAGATTCATATATCTGATGCTGCAATTTCCTCACTTCAGCTCCCTTAAGAATGTATATGCTCATTCTTCTTTTAAAATATTAGGTGTTTTACCTTATTCACTTCCTTCTTTTCTCCTATTCATTTAGATAAGGGATAGGGTTCAAGTTTCCGGAAAAAAGATAGTGTGGGTACTCAATTGTGGTACTAGACTATTCTAAACTAATATAAATCTTTCAATTTCTTCATGTTTCAGTCAGCTAAGAAAGAAGCTGAAGTTATTTTTTCTCTCCAAATTTAGATACGATTTACCTAACTCAATGGACAAAAATATCTTAGTCATAGAGTATATCAGCTAGAAGAAAAAGTAAATTTGTGGACATTCTAAATGATCTTTTCAATTGTATCTATAAAGCAGAGGATATTAAAAGCTGAAAATTTGTCATTGTGTCCAGACCATTATTTCCTCCATTATTTGCTATGGACCCCAGTGGCCTGAGCCAACCAGTCACATCTCCTCAGACCCAAAGCTGCCACACACCCCTGCATTTGGCATCCTGGACCACTAGATACAGGATCTTAGAAATAAATGAAATGTTGTTCAAATCTTTTATATATTTACTGATATTTGACTGCTTGCCCTATTAATTCGTGAGAGGAATATGTTAAGATATCTCACTATGATTATGTAGATTTTCAATTTTTCTTTGAGTTTTGTCATTTTATGCTTTATATATTATAAGACTCTATTGTTTGGTGAATATAAGCTTAAATTTATTACATTTTCTTGTTTGGTTGAATCTTTGAGCAATATGAAATGGCCTTTTTTATTTATAGGAAAGAATTCAACTTAGCGATTCTTTTTTGCTAGTTAATACATCCATGGAATATCTTTTTGAATCTGTTCTAGTTTTCTAGGGCTACCATAAAAAAGTACCATCTACTGGTGCCTTCAACAACAAAAATTTATTTTATTACAGTTCTGGAAGCTAGAAGTCTGAGATCAAGGTGTCAAGACCATTGCTTCTTTCTGAGAGACCTTGACAGATGGATCAGTTTGAGACGTATCTCCTTGGTTTGTAGATGGCCATCTTCTCCTTGTTTCTTCACATCGTGTTCCGTCTGTATGTGTCTGAGTCCAAATTTCAACCTCTTATAAGAACACCAGTTATATTGGATTAAGGTCCACCCCAATGGCCTCATTTTAACTTAATTACCCCTGTAAAGACCCAGTCTCCAAATATGGTCGCATTCTGAGGTACTGAGCCTTAGGATTTAACAAATAATTTTTTGGAGGGCACAATTCAGTCCATAATACCATTCTTTTACTTCCAACCTTTCTGAATGCTTACATTTTAGGTGTGTTTTTTTGTATCTTGTAGTTGCATCTATTTGTTTTATTTTTAAAATAAGTGCTGGCAATCTTTGATTTGAACTAGAAAATTAAATTATTTGTGTTTTAATATGGTTACTAATATATTTGAGTTTAGTTATACCATCTTAATTTGTTTTCTATTTGCCTGGTTTCTGCCTTTTATCTCTCTTGTTTTCTCTTTTATATTGGATTATTTTTAATCATCTCACTTTTTTTCTTTCTATTAGTTGGGAAATTCAACCTTTTTGTTTCTATTCTTTTAGTAGTTCTTATAGAATTAAAACATATATTCTTAATATATCTAATACTAAAATTAATAAGAACATTTACCCTCACATGATACAATGAATTTAGAAGTTTGTAATCACAATTTAACTCTTCCCAATTATTTACTTTTGTTGTCAAGTATTTTAATCCTTAATTTTTAATTTATTCCCTACCACTTTCAAACACTGTTGGTGGGTTTCTAAATTGGTTCAGCCAAGTTTGAAGAGTTTACTTTCACCTAGTAAATCTGAGGATTCATATTGCATGATCCAATTCCATCCCTAAGACAGCACCCCAGGGAAACCAAAATATATGCGCAAGAATTTTTACAGCAAGATTATAATAGCCAGCAACCAGAAATAAAATGAAATTTCCATCAACATTACAATAGTTAAATGTGTCATTTCTGTTGTATCAACTACAAATTAGAATAGTCAAATGCTTTTCATTTCTAGTTCTTGTACTTAAATGATTTTCTTGCCTTATTGAATTGTCATTCTATTTTATAATTCAGTATTTCATTATATATAGATAGTCCATTTGTTATTTAACTATTTTAATTGATGGAAATCAGTTAGGTGATCTCCAATCTTTTGCTCTTACAGATAATGTTGTGAAGATTAACATTATATACATGTCACTTAACATATACATAAGCGTATACATTTATCTGTAGGATCTCATTGGATTGGATTGCTGGGTCTAAGAAGTTAAAATTTTGTTGTCTCTTCCTCTTTCATGATTTAACAAAACGTTTGTTTAGATCTAGTACTGTTAACTTTTTCATTACTCGTGTGTTTGAATGAGATGAGTTTTTTCTGCACCAAAAGCTTAGTGTAGGATATGTGCCAGGAATTATTTTTAATAACCAATATCTTTTATTAATTATATTATCTATTTTATTCAAACCAATAGAGGTAATCAGATATGTGAGTATTCACAATATAATGTCTCTCTTTCCCTTCCAGATTCACTTACAGATTATGTATTGCATATATAACTTGTTTAAGCATTCTTGATTCAGTTTGAATTATCTACTTGTCGGGTCCACTATTGGCCCAAGGATGTTCCCACTAATAGCCCATGAATTCTATTTCTGTGTTGAAAAGGAGTGGTTTTGAGTTTGTACTTAGGGTGTGCCCCTGACCTTCTAGAAGTGTTCTTTGCTGGAACCTCCTAAATTGTGGAGTCACGTACTTCTTTTTTGCACATTCCTGCTATATCCTAGTTTACTTGAATATGCTATTTTTGGTTCTTTTTCTCACTTATGTTGCTTTTGGGTGACTTCCGAACAAAGAAGGGGGAAATGCTGAAAGTCCTCTTATCGGCCCCTTTCATTGGAATGTTTGTTTTACAGTCTTTCAGGTACCTCCAAAAGGCTTTATATTTATTCTTAGAACAATATACCATCTTCAGTTTCCAGATTATCTTCAACTTCTGAAATTTTACAAACACACCTCTTTAAAGGACTGGAAATGACAATATCAGTCACAGTTCTTGTTATCCTCATGTGAAATGACACAAATTTAAAAAAAAAGAGCTATCTGCACTCTCTTTCTTGCTACAAAGTATTTATTGAGCATGTACGTTTGACCAGACACTCTGTGGCTCATTCCTGATTGAACACTGGAATGGAGGTGGAAGTCATTCCCTGCCAGCCTGAACCACATTTTCTTCCAGATAAGAGTCCTTTTTCTCATCATTAAATTTGACCCACAAAATAATGTTTTTTGGGTTACCTATAAGGACTCCAGAGCTATTTTTTAGATTCCACATTTAAGTGAGATCATGCAGTATTTATCTTTGTATGTCTGACTCATTTCACTTAGCACAATGTCCTCTAGGTTCATCCATGTTGTTGCAAATATAAGTACATCAAATCATCATATTGTACACCTTAAATATACACAATTTTTGTTTGTCAATCATACCTCAATAAAGCAGGAAAAAAATTGAAAAAAAAAATCCCTTATGAGGTTATTTTACTTACAACTTTACCAAATCTCTGGGTGGCATGTGATTTCTTGAAAGTCTTGCAGCTATTAGTTGAGCTGGTTTGATGTTAGTTCAAAGATTTTCTTTATTCTCTGACAGATTCTTAGCAATTTTTCTCCAATATTTTCATTTACTCCTGAAGATTTAGATGCTTATTATAGAACGATGATGACTCTTACAGCAATTTCTCATCTGGATATCAGATCCATATATATGCCTATATATATATATATTTTTTTTTTTGGTGAGGAAGATTAGCCTTGAGCTAACATCTGTTGCCAATCCTCCTCTTTTTGCTGAGGAAGATTGGCATTGGGCTAACATCCATGCCCATCTTCCTGTACTTTATACATGGGACGCCTGCCACAGCATGGCTTGATAAGCAGTGTATAGGTCGGCGCCTGAGACCTGAACCCATAGACCCCAGGCCCGAAGAGTGGAGTGCATGAACTTAACCACTACTCCACTTTCAGACCCATATTTTTAATGTTACACGTTTCCACCTGAAAGATGCATAGGTTCCTAAAATGCAAAATGTTGAAAGCGGACCTCATTTTGCTCCTGTCTAAATCTCAAAAACAAACATAAAAACAAACATTATCCTTATGTATTTCCTTTCTTGGCTAACACCCTTTTACTTTATTCAAGAACCCAAGAAATATTATTCCAGTACACTCATTTATTCATTAAATACAATCAGTTATAGCTCTTATATATGCCTTTCATGTGTCACCATCTCTCCACCCAGAGTTATTGACCAGTTGTACTCTCTCACAGGTAAATTCCAGTGATCATTTCCTTTCAGGCTGCCCCTTCCTGTCCATCTTCTTCATTGCCTAAAGAAACGTTTCTAAATCCAAATGAATTTGTCCATTCCATTGTTAGAACCATCCACTATATGTAAGCTCCTCTTTGCCTCTTCTCATAAAACGTTCAGATCTTTGTGAGTAGTAATATGGCTTACTTATATTTTAGATCTAAAACTCAGAAAAGTGCCGGGAAGACAGTATATGTTGGATATAAGATGGCTGACCAATAATTTTATTGAAAACAGAATAAACAGATATTTTCAAATGACTGTTTGGGTTTGAGAAGTTATGAACAAAACTACAAAACGGCAACCTCTTCAACAGAGGACCCAGAAGGAGAAATCAAAGTGAAAGATGAAGACATAGAAGAAAAGAGAGGGAATAGGTGGACCATGAAAACTGGGACCACTGGATGAGAAAGAGTAAGAAGGTAACATCTGGGCTTCTTGAGTCTCAAAGCTCCTCCCTGGTCAGGGGATATGTAGACTGAAGAACCCCCATGCAAGTCTGGCTGTTGTTAATGCCTCCTTCCATTATGAGGAAATGAATCCACACTACTTGATTCAGCCTATCCTTAGAGTTGTCAATAAATTTAGCCGAGGATTAAAAATAGCAGCATGTGAACTACATAAAAAGTTAACATTGGAAGCACCTAATTTAAGCAGAAAATCTTTCTCTGTTTTAGTCATAGTCTTAGATGGTCTTAATTACCATACTATCCAATATGAAATTTAGAATAGTGCCTGGCAGCTAGTACATTCTAAAAAAATCCTTCTTTAATGCAAAAATAAAATATTTCCAAGTGAAACCATAAAGATTATTTGGTCTAACATGTGTCTTCTTAATATGCTTGGTCCCACGGATATCATCTAGTCTTGCATGACCTACAAACTATTTAAACTGTTTCTACATAGTTGACTATCACCCTCTGCAACCCTGGCATGTTGTTTCTAATGCACATATGAATACTTAAATTTTAGAACCTGCAGTACTTCTATCTGAGCTGAAAGTGTTGTCTCATCTGAAAATGGTGAGTGAACCTGATAACTTTTAATGACCATCCTAGCACTAAGGATTAATGATCATAGAGTATCATCTTTTGTGTTATTGTCTCTATTTCCCAGCCCAATCATTTCTTTTTCTACATAACTCATTCATTGGTATTCCACAGTGCATATTTCTTCTTAATTGTCTCATTTTTGCAGGATTAGATTTATGCTTTGGTACCTATTCTGTGTGACTGTTATTTAACAGCAGAATCCCTTTCTAGAATGTGGGCCAGCACTTGATCTTCTCAGTAACCCCTCCCTGGGGACTGTTTCTGAAACTCTATTCTGGGTCTATGCCATTTGTGTAGAGTGACCCTGTGGCCATTTTGGCTGGGACAGTTCTGGTGTTATACCTGTTGTTCTGATACAGTCATAATAGTGCTCCTTTTACTTTCCATTGTCTAATTTGGATTAAAAAAAGGTATATGCTCACCTTACTTGTATAATTATGGACATATCTCTCCCATAATGAAAGTTGTGCTCATTATGCTGATTTCTCAATCACTTCAGGAACCACATACCTATATGACAGACTTCCCCAAGACATGCTGTTAGCACTAGCTCCTGTTGAGAGGATTCTGTACATCTCTCCCTCTGACTTGATGAGTAGATATAACGATAGATCTGGCTCTAATCCAATCCTTTCAGATATACCTGCCTACAAACAAATGGCCATGCCTCACCAAGGGCATCACAAGATACAAAGTAAGGATAAAGCAGAATGTGACCTCATCACACAGTTTGACTAACGGCAAAAGAATGGTCTCTTTCTTATTTTACCCTATTGTAATCCTAGTGAAGTGATGATATTAGGTTTATGAATCCATAAGACTGATTCAAGGGTCCTGCCTGACCTGCCAGATAGCCTTCTAAATTGCAGACACCTATAATCAGCCACCACCTTACCTGGGGCCAAGAGAGTCAAAAAGAGGAGAGTGGAAAGAAGCACATGGAGTCTCATGGCTGAATGGCCTGTGAAGAGAAGAGGCATCAACATGATTGGAGCCTGGAGCCTCTGAGCACGGGAGGTCCATGGCTATTTATGATGCTCCCTGGGCCCGTGGTTTGTTCTTGGTTAGTAGAGCCTAACGAAAGGAAGATAACTCAGTCTCCAACAGGAAATCTCCAGGGACGAAAGTACACAACGTGGTGGCAACTCAACGGATGAGAAAGCAGCAGTTAATGCTATCCATTTCCCACAGATTCAGGATATCCTCCTTGCCAGCTGTGCTCTTTACTACTTTCCATATGCTCTTGCATGTGTGGTCATACTTTATGCACCGATTGTGTGTCAGGCCGTGTAGTAATAACTAGGGGTACATGAAATAGATCACAATCTGATAACGGGAGGTGAAAAATTAAATGGGTGCATGCAATAATATATGTATAGGACACAATAAACCCAAAGAGATAGTGGTTATTTTAGTGGTTATTACTACCAAGAGGTAGGAATAGTGAGGGGATACATGTCGGGAAAGGCTTCATAAAAAAGAAGATATAGAACATTCTTCAAAAGAGTTTGATATTTTATCTTTAAAGCAATACTGTTGTGTTGAGAGCATATTTCAATATAGTTTTAGATTATGCAGCCATTTTAATAGATTTTTATTATTTTTATAAATGTTCATATTTTAATTTAAATATCGCATTAAAGAAGATGTAGAGAACACAGAAAAGTAAAAAAAAAACTAAATTACTTGAAATTCCACTACTGATATTCAATCATAGCTAAAGATTTTAGAAAACTTTTCCAAGTATAGGTATCCTTTGCTATCTTGGCAGAATAGTCACTATAATAACTATACTTTGTTTTAACCTAAATTGGACTATGTGGATAAAAATCTACTCTATTGAATAGTATGATTATTAGCTTCTATGATGGTCCCCAATGATCCCTGCCTCCTTGTGTTCATGCCCTTGTGTGATCTGCTTCCCTTGAGAGGAGGCTGGAGTAATGAATGGAATACAGCAGAGAGGATGGTATGTCACTTCCTGGATGAGATTACAAAAAGATGATTTTTTCCAGCTGGGGAACCCTCTCTAACCCTTTTTCTGGATTACTCAGTTGCTCTGCCATGTTCTGAGCTGCCTCATGGAAAGACCCATGTGGCAAGGGGTTGATGACTCTAGCAATCAGCCAATGAAGACCCGAGGCCTGTCAAAAACTACATGAGTGAGCTTAGAAGCAGATTCTTCCCATCCATCCTCAGCCCAACCTTCAGATGAACCTCCAGTGTGGGCCAAAAACTTGACGGCAACCTCATAAGAGCACTTGAGCCAAAGGCACTCAGCTAAGCCTCACCATGTAAATTGCTTAGATAGTAAATGTGTACTGTTTTAAGCTGCTAACTTTTGGTGATATGTTACATAGCAACAGATAGCTAATAATACAAGTATGCATCCGTCATCTAGAAGAAATGCTTTAACAGGGCATAAGTTCAGGTGGGACCATGAAGAAAGTGTCACAACCGTATTTCAGATATTTTCCTGAAATAATCTTTATATGTTAAAGAGTGAATGTACAAAAATATTTAAAATAACCATGCAAATGACCCTTTCTACCTCTCACTTGCGTACAATTACGTGTCTGAGTTTGCGTGTGTGTGTGTGTGTGTGTGTGTGAGAGAGAGAGAGAGAGAGAAAAAGAAAGAGAGATGGGAGTGGGAGAGAGAGAGAGAACGAGAGAAAGAGAGAGAGAATCAAGTAATAACATTGCAATCTATTTCATGTACCCCTAGTTTTTACTACACGGCCTGACACACAATAGGTGCATACAGTATGACGACACATGCAAGAGCATATGGAAAGTAGTAAAGAGCACAGCTGGCAATGAGGATATCCTGAATCTGTGGGAAATGGATAGCATTAACTGCTGCTTTCTCATCCGTTGATTTGCCACCACATTGTTCAGCATGCTCTGCTTTGGCGGCCTGAGTTCGGTTCCCGGGCACAGACCTACACCACTCGTGGCCACGCTGTGGTGGTAAGCCACACACAAAATAGAAGAATCTTGGCAACAGATGTTAGCTCAAGGCAAGTCTTCCTCAGAAAAAAGAGGAAGATTGGCAACAGATGTTAGCTCAGGGCGAATCTTCCTCAGCAAAAGGAAAAAAATACCATTATCAAATAGTGAAAAGTTCTTCATGTTTTAACTTTTACTTTCTTAGTTATTTTTAATACTTTGCCTTGACTAATTTTGGGGACTAGAATTTCCAGAACAATTTTAAATAATAGTAGCTAATAAGAAATCCTTATTTTAAAATGAGCTTCTTATATTTCATCATTATGCAACACAATGCGTATCTTGTATCTCAGTCTTTTCTTGTTAAAACCGTGTCTTTTGGATTTCTATCTCTTTTAGGTTAATGCTCAGTCTTTCGAGTTCTTTGTCCTGCCCCGATTTTCCCTGAAATTGTGCTTGCAAGTGGAGAGCTGTGGACCTTTTGTTAGTGGAGGAGAGGGAAACATGGAGACTACATCTAAGTGGATACACTGTAGAACACAACCATTGTCAGAATTATCATTCAATTTAGTTGAATAAAATTTTACATTTTTCATTTTCTTACACAATAATCTTACATATTCTGCAGGAGTAATGTTATCTCATCGGATCAGTACCATTATCATTTCATATCATCACCCATTATCATTATCATAAACACTATCGTTTCCTTTCTAGTTATTAAGAATATTTTTGACTTATTTTATGCTGTCTTATTTTAATTTTAATTTTGTTATTAAATCCCATTTACATTGCATCATGTTCAAATATACCTGTCTGTGCTATTTCCGCTTAGAATTATTGAAGATCTTGGGAGGACTAACGTGTAGTCAATTCTTCTTTGTGTTCTGCATAAAACAGAAATTGAATTATATCTCACCTTTTGCAATGTTCAGAGTTGAACATACGTCTTCTAGATTTTACCTTACAAATTGTTGTTTTAGATCCTCCATAGTCTTAATGTATTTTTCACCTACTTGGTCTATCAATTGTGGGTGATGAAATATTACCCTTACTCTTTTTCCATTTATCCATTAGGTAGTAAGACCTGTATGTCTTACAGATTTATAGGATGATACAATAGTAGTAACAGCCGCAGCAACAGGAGAAGCAATCATAGTAGCAGTGTTTATACCAGTTATATAAGCCAGGATCCAGTCAATGAAAATATACTGGTATTTTGAACAAAGGGGACTTAAATCAGGATTTGTTACACAGGTATTGAAGGGCTCAAAGGGAATGATGAGATAACCCAGAGGTTACTGCAGGGAACAGATCCCAACCCTCAGTGGGACGACAAAATAGAAGAAACCAGGAGCCTGGGAGGTTACCTGTGGCCCTCAGGCCTGTGAGGAGGAGGCATGCTGCCTAGTTGTGGTTGGTGCCTCTGGAGCAGAGGAGAGACTTTTCACAGTCAGTCTTCACACCTATGAAAAAGGGGCATCAACTGGTTGTTGCTGGTATCTGAAGACATGATGAGATTGGTTCTAGAATGCCATGAGAAGGTGGACACTGGAGCCCACTCTTGCTTTTGTATGCCAGCTATCATTGCTGTGGCAATGATGACAGGAACAAAAGCGAGGAAGGAAGTCCCTTCCCCGCTTCTCCTAACTCCAAATTCCCCTCTAGTGCCTATCATTTGGCAGGACCTAATTGGAAGCCAACTAGCAAAGGAGTCTGGGAAATGTAATTTGCGCAATCCCAGTCCCAGCATCACGAGGATCATAGTATAGAAGTGGGAAACCGGAACAAAGTGACAAAGGGAACCGTGATGTCACAGTGAAAACAAGGCTTTACCTTTTGAATAGTATGAATTTTTTTTGACATGCAGATGTTTTAAGTGATTATATTATACACTCTTTTATAATTTCTTTGACATATTTTAAGTAATCTAGGGAAACGATGTTCCATGGCAAAATATAAAGATAAGTATGGGACTGAGAATGAATTAAGTCAAGTTTGTTTGGGCAATCGTATCCGAAGGTAATTGGTCCAGAGTTTGTTAGGCACTGAAAAATATGGAAAAGGAAAAATAAGAGAGAAACAATATGTAAGAATAAAAAATGTTAACAATTATGCTGGAGTGTCTAAAAATTACTTTCACATGCTGCATGTCCATAAATTAAAGGCACAATATTCTGAAGAATAGATCTAGGAGTGGGTGGAGGCTTCACACCTATTTAGTGGTGAGCCTTGGGCTTTCCTAGCAAGGCTACAATGTGCTCTTGGGGCAAGACATCAATCCTCTTCTGGTTCTGCTGGTTCTTATTGTGTCAAAGCCTATAGCAGAGTTTTTCAACCTGAGTTTTTCAACTGTTGAAATTTTTGGCGAGATAATTCTTTGTCTTGAAGGTCATTCCTGTCCAATATAGGATGTCTAGTAGCATCCCTGGCCTCTACCCATTAGATGCCAGTAGCACCTTTCTGATTGTCACAACCAAAAGTGTCTCCAGATAATGCCAATTATGTGCTGGGGGCAAAAGCATCTCCAATTGAAACTCTGGCTTACAGCATCTGAACCTTCATGCAAGGTTTGTTTTTTCCAGCCATTTGGACCAATCTTCAGGGCTTAGTTTTTTCTTTTCTTTTCTTTTTTTCTTTTTTATTGCAGTAACATTGGTTTGTAACTTTATATAAATTTCAGGCATACATCATTATACTTATATTTCTGCATTGATTGCATCATGTTCATCATCCAAGTACCAATTACAATCCATCACCACACACATGTGCCTAATCATCCCTTTCACCCCCCTCCCTCCCCTCCTCCCCTCTGGTAATCACCAATCCAATCTCTTGCTGCTGACTTTGAAGGGAACCAGGAAAAAGTTTGGGTTATATGAATGAGTCAGGAGCAGAGCCAGACAGGATTCTTTTCTGTTGCCCAGTGTCAGTGCTCATTGTTTTATACTTTGGACTATAGCAGAGAATGATGTAGGCTTTTCTGCATGACTGGACCTCCTCCAGGTTTTTATCTGCCCCTGTAGTTGTGCCAGGCCTCAAAGGTACAGGAAAGTTATGGGGGTGGAAGCTATGGTTACTCTGGAAGGCCATGTTCTGAGTGGAGAAACACAGCAAATTCTCATAAATGAATTCTATCATGACGTTCAACCTTGATGAAAAGAAGATACAAGTTATTAGAAGTCGGATAAAGAGAACAGCAAAAGCAGAAGACAGGAACGGAGTTGATATTTGTTTTGTTCTATTTATTTGAAGTCAAATTTATTGCACCACACCCTATACATAGTAAAATTTTATTCTTTAAAATTTAGTGTACATTTCTATGAGTTTGAAAAATGCATATAGTTGTATAGTCAACATCACAATCAGCACGTTGTGTAATCAACACCACAATCAATACACAGAACTGCTCTATTGCCTCCAAAATTCCCCTCACTTCCTTTTGTAGTCAACATCTAGTCCCAGGGCCTGACAACCACTTACCTTTCTGTCCCTATAGTTGTTTTTTCTTCTTTCTTATCTATTTCTTCCTAAGTGACTTTTTGTAGTTTTGTTTCTTTCAAATAATTTTCCCATTTTCACTGACGTTGTTGAATTTATGGACATAAAGTTGTACCTAAAATGTCTGGTTGCCCATCTAACATCTGTAGGATCTGATGTCCTTTCTTTCATGGCTGACGTTGGTAGCTTGTGTTCTCTTTCTGTCTGACTCTCAGATCAGCATGGTAAGAGGTTTATAAGTTTCATTCGCTTTTTCAAAGAACCAGCTTTTGATTTCATTTTGTTCTCTATTGATTTCCTGTTTAATTAATTTTTCTTATTATGTTTATTAATCTCTTCATTTTCTTGTTTTAGATTTAATTGCTCTTCTTTGACAATATAAGCAGGATACTATAAATTTATTTCAAAATGCTACCTTATCTTTATTCCACACATTTGGATATGTTGTGCTTTCATTTTTATTCAATTCAAAATGCTTACTCATTTTTATTCAGAAGTATGTTAATTTCCAAATATATGGAAATTTTCCAAATACTGAGTATTGATTTCTAGTTTAATTCTATCAAGTTCACAGAGCATACTTTGTGTGATTTGGATAATTTTATGTTTATCAAGATTTATTTTGTGGCCCAGAATATGGTTTATATTTGTAAGTGAACAGTTACAAAGAATATTTATTCTGCTGTTGTTGTGTTAAATTGGCTGTTGGTATTATTCGTCTCTTTTATGTGCTTACTGAATTTTTGTCCTCTTGTTTTATTGATTACTGAAAAACAAATGTTTTTTAATTGAGATATAATTAACATATAAAATTATATCAGTTGCAGGTGTACAACATAATGATTCAATATATGTATATATTGTGAAGCAATCACCACAATATAATTAGCATTCATCACCACATGTAGCTACAAATTTTTTTCCTTGCAATGAGAACTTCTAAGATTTACTCTCTTAGCAATTTCCAAATATACAATACAGTGTTATTAACTATAGTCATCATGCTGTACCTGACATCCCCAGACTTATTCATTTTATAACTGGAAGTTTATACCTTTTGACCCCCTTCATCCATTTTACCCACTCCCCACTTCCCACCTTTGGCAACCACCAATCTGTTCTCTGTATCTATGAGCTTGTATTTTTTTGCTTTGTTTTTGGATTCCACATATGAGATCACAAGGTATTTGTCTTTCTTTGTTTGACTTATATATAGAAAACACTAAAGACTCCACGAATATTAGAACTAACAAAAAAATCACTAAAGTTTCAGGATAAAAAATCAACATAGAAAACTTAGTTGCATTTCTATACGATAAAAAAGAACTATCTGAAAAATTAAGAAAACAATCCTATTTACAATAGCATCAAAACCAATAAAATACTTAGGAATAAATTTAACCAAAGAAGTGAAAGACCTATACACTGAAAACTACAAGACAATAATGAAAGAAATTAAAGAAGACACAAATAAATGGAAAGATATCCCATCAGAAGAACTAATAATGTTAAAATATCCATGCTACCCAAAGCAATCTACAAATTCAATACAGTCCTCATCAAAATTCCAATGGCATTTTTCAGAGAAATAGAAAAAACAATACTAAAATTTGCATGGAACCACAACAGACTCCAAATAGCCAAAGCAATCTTGAGCAAGAAGAACAAAGCTGGACCATCACACTTCTTAGTTTCAAACTATAATTCAAAGCTATAGTAATCAAAACAGTATGTTACTAGCATAAAGCAGACTGATAGACCAATAGAACAGAATCAAGAGCCCAGAAATCAACCCACACATATACGATCAACTAATATTTGACAAGGGAGCCAAGAATATACAATGGGGAAAGGATAGTCTCTTCAATAAATGGTGTTGGGAAAACTGGATATCCAAATAAATAGAATGAAATTGGACCCTTATATCACACCATACACAAAAATCAACCCAAAATTGATTAGACTTAAATGTACAACCTGAAACTGTAAAACTTTTAGAAGAAAACATAGAGAAATCTCCTTCACATTGATCTTGGCAATGATTTTTTTGATATGACATCAAAAACACAAGCAACAAAAGCAAAAATCAACAAGTGGGGACTACATCAAACTAAAGACTCTGCACAGCAAACGAAACAATCAACAAATGAAAAGGCAACCTACAGAATGGGAGAAAAAATTTGCAGACATATATCTGATAAGAGGTTAATATTCAAAATATACAAGTTACTCATACAACTCAATAGCAAAAAATAAGTAATTAAAAATGGGCAAAGGACCTGAATAGACATTTTTCCAAAGAAAAGGATGTGGAGAAAAAGGAACCCTGTACACTGATGGTAGGAATGTAAATTGGTGCAGCCACTATCAAAAACAGTATGAAAGTTCCTCAAAAAACTATAAATAGAACTACTATATGATCCAGCAATTCCACTTCTAGGCATATTTCTGAAGGAAATGAAATCACTATCTCAAAGAGATATTTGCATCTCTGTGTTCATTGCAGCATTATTTACAATAGTCAAGACATGGAAACAATCTATGTGTTCGTCAATGGATGAATGGATAAAGAAAATATGAGATATCTATATATATAAAATCATATATATGTATAATGGAATCTTATTCAGGCATAAAAAAGAAGGGAATCCTACCATTTGCAGCAACATGTATGAAACTTGAGAGCATTATGTTAAGTGAAATATGTCAGAGAAAGACAGATACCATATGATCTCACTTATACATGGAATTTCAGAAAACTGAACTCGTAGAAACAGCAAGTATCTTGGTGTTTCCCAGGGGTTGAGTTGAATGGGTGAAGGTGGTCAAAGAGTACAAACTTCCAGTTATAATATGAATAAGTTCTGGAGATGTAATATACAGCATGATGTCTATAGTTAACAATACTGTATTGTATACTTGAAAGTTGCTAAGATAGTAGATCCTAAAAGTTTGCACCACACACACGCAAATGCTAACTATGTGAGGTTATGGATGTGTTAGATAATCTTATTGTGGTAATCATTTCACAATAAATATGTATATGAAAATAAAATTGGACAAAGGATCTAAATAGACATTTTTCCAAAGAAGATGTATAAATGGCCAACAGGTACATGAAAAGGTGCTCACCATCACAATTCATCAGGCAAATGCAAATCAAAACCACAATGAGATATCATCTCATACCTGTTAGGATGGCTATTATTAAAAAACTAAAAGATAAGTATTGGTGAGGATGTGGAGTAAAGAGAATCTTTGCATATTGTTGGTGGGAATGTAAATTGATATAACCATTATGGAAAACAGTATAGAGGTCCCTCAAAAAATTAAAATACAACTACCCACCACTTTTATATAAGTTTATTACATATGAATATATCATATATAATATATGATATATAATGTAATATATGAATATTATTCAGCCTTAAAAAAAGAAAGAAATCCTGTCATTTGTGACAAAATGGATGAACCTAGAGGACATTATGCTAAGTGAAATAATCCAGGCACAGAGAGACAAATACTGCGTGATCTTACTTATATCTAGAATTTTAAAAAGTGGAACTTTTAGTAACAGAGAGTAGAATGGTGGTTACCAGGGGCTGGGGCATGAGGGAATTAGGGAGATGTTGGTCAAAGGGCACAAACTTTCAGTTATAAGATAAATAAGTTCTGGAGACCAAAAAAAAAATTCCTTGATTTTATACTCTTCCAGAGATCAAGGGGAGGACTTTATAACTTTTCACACAAAATAAAACTCTAATAATGACAGTTTCCTTTTTTTTTTTTTCTTTTTTGCACAAAGGAGCTAACACCATCTGTAGGTTGAACAAAATGTAATGTGTGGGAAAAACACTGAGTGGTTGTCATAGGCAAAATAATGTCCCTCCTCCTGCTGCCAGAGATGTCCATATTCTAATCTCTGGAAACTGTGACTATGTCACCTTACATGGCAAAGGAGATTGAAGTTGAAGGTGGAATTAGGTGCTAAGTAGCTGACCTTAAAATAAGGAGATTGTCCTGGATTATCCACATGGGCCCAATGTAATCATAAGAGTCCTAAAAAAATGGAAGAGGGAGGCAGAAGATGAGTTCTAAGTGTTAGGATGTGAGAAGGACTCAAGCCCATTGTTGGCTTTAAAGATAGACAAAGCATGGTTGCTCATGATGCATAGGAGCAGCCCACCACTGCTGTCCTAAACATGGAGGAAGGGAACCATATAACCTCCAGGAAGGAACTCAGCTCTGCCAATACCTTGATTTTAGCCCATGAGATCCATGTCAGACTTCTGACCTACAGAGCTGTCAGATAAAAATTTGTTTTGCTTTGGGCCGGCCCCGTGGCTTAGTGGTTAAGTGCGCATGCTCCGCTACTGGCTGCCCAGGTTCGGACCGGGTGCGCACCTACGCACCGCTTGTCCGGCCATGCTGAGGCCGCGTCCCACATACAGCAACTAGAAGGATGTGCAGCTATGACATACAACTATCTACTGGGGCTTTGGGGGAAAAATAAATAAATAAAATTATAAAAAAAAATTTGTTTTGCTTTAAGCCACTAAATCTGTGGTAATTTGTTACAGCAGGCATAGGAAGTTAATGCACTGGTTTATGGGATGGTAGGAAAAGGTGAATGACCATGCCCTGCAAAAGGTGAGAACTAGAGACATTCCATGGATCTCAGCTGAAAATCCTTGGACAGGCCAAGAGCACTGCCTTTGAAAAGGGTGTAGAAGAAATTGCCTTCTATCTGTAAGTTTTCTTGTGCTGCCCCTTTGTCAGGAAGGGAGACCCCACGAGGCTGCATGGAATGAGGTAGTGCATTTGCCCAGGGGGAAAGGGAAGTAGTCTCCCCAGAGGAAGGGTGGAGGGCTGTGGTGCCAGGCAAAAACCACAGGTCTGATAAAGTGCCCCCACCCAATGTGGAGCTCAGCCAGCTAGAAAGATGGGAACTAAACAGCAACCAAGTGAAAAGATATAATATGAATTTTTTAGAGAGGTTTTGTGTTAACTAGTTTTGTTTTATTATTTATTGAGGACTCGATAAGATCCCTGTGAGAAAAAAGAGAGAGAGAGGAGAGAGAGAGAAAATAAAACATCCAAGCAAACAAAAATCTTCAGAAAGGCTTCAACTCTCCCCGGGTGCAGTGGGTTCGATTCGGGGTTGATTCCCCGTGGGCAGGAAGCATGGTCGGCCATTTAAACATCTCCCAACGTGGATTTCTGATTCGATGCAAAATTCCTGGCAGGAGTCATTTGGACGCTCACAGACCTCCTTGAACTTGCCTCTGGCTGCACAGAGAAAAGGGTTATTGTAACTATTTGCTAGTCTCCCTGAATTTTTATTGAATTACACTGGGGAGTGTCTGGAAACAATCTTGTGTGGATTTTTCTTGTTGCTGTTATTTGATTTCTTAATCCAACACTTAAAAATCTGCCTTCATACAAAAATTTGGATTTTTGGCATTCTTAAAAACTCTGGCAACATTGGGTGCATCTATAACCTGCGTAGCCCTGCCCCCTTTAGAAGTTCTAGGAATACACACTCCAGCTTCCCCCAGTCTTTCTTACTCCTTGTTGTCTGCTAACAGTGACGGCAGAGATGAGTTTTTATTTAGTATCAGTTTTGTACTGCTGATTTCCTGGAGTAGAAGAAACTTTTTAGAGAAGAGAAATCTCTCCCTCTCTAGATATGTGTGTGTGTGTGTGTGTGTGTGTGTGTGTGTGTGCCCGCGCGCGCGCTGGCGTGCGTGCATGTATGTGTTTCTTTTTCAAAAGTGGAACTGGAATGTTGATCTAAAAGACAATATACTTCAAGGAAATTAAGAAGATATTTTTCTGGGGGAAGGGAAAAGTTTTCCTACATATTTAATATGCAATTAGTGTCCACATCGGTATTTCTTACATTCCTAGGCTTCCCCCACTGCTTATCTCTCTGGCGCTGGTCTTTGAGGTTACAATCCTGCTCCAGCAACCATTGCATACAGTAAGAGTTCTTCTTAAGGGCTGAACAGATACACTTGTTAAAAACATTGAATAGTATTCGATTTATATCCCAATATATTACTGTTCTGGGGATGGGCCACACACAATGAGATGCTTGGTTTCAGAAGTAGTTTAATTCTGAGCAGTCTCCACGTGTAACAAAATGCACCTTTCTCATGACAACTTCTTAAGCTCTTTGCTGATGGTAAGAGGTATCAAAACCAGCACTTCGAGGTTTTGCTGTTCTAGAACTCAAGGGCCAATTCTTGAATAGCTTCAGATCAGAGCATTTATATACATTCAATAAATGCCTATTGATTTTAATTGAACTGAAATTCAAATGCATTGAATTGAATTTATCTCTTCAGTGTTCACAAAGCAATTAATTAATGGATATGCAAATCAAATATGCAACATCATCTTTTTACCTAAAATGTGAATTGGGAAATAATTTTAAAGGTATTTTTAAAATCAGTGATCATTCTAAGTGTTGAGCACTATGTAGAATCCAACTAGAATCTGAGTTTTTCATTCCCTGGGCTGCACATCTGTTCCTTTTATCTGTAACTAGCTCAACTACTGTATATACAGGCCCCAACTACCTTGGGCTATAATTGGCCTATTGCCACTTATTAAAGGGTCATCTGAGATATCAGAGGTGAACTACTCACCTGTCTTGGGATAGGTGATAAATCACTCATGAATATACCTTTATTCTGGTACTTCTTGCATTCTACCATGGTGTTGTTTCCCCACCCGACCTTACTCCTTGATGAATTCCTTGAGGACAGAAAGCACAGCTTAGTCTTATTCTTCTTTCTATGTATATCCCAGAACTTGTCTCAAGTCTTGACATGTAATAGGTATTCAGTAAATAATTGTGGAATAATTGGTGGAGATAGAGCTATTTTCCATCCTCGAGCATGTTTCTATGGAAATTCGTTGTCACTCTCAGTGTACATGTCGTGGAATGATGTGGGTAGTTTTGCTGCAGTTGACTACTGATGATTAAATTTCCAAATCACAAAGGAACTTTATAAAAACATGATGTACCATCAGTCATATATAAGAACCCAAGTCACACTAAGGGCATTTTTCTTACGTTTTTGTTTTTATTAGTTCTTTGCTAGTGAATTTTGTAGATTGCATATTGTGGGGACACTGTCATTTCTTGCTCTTTGCTTGGGAGACAAAAGTTAGAGTTGCACTGAACATAATAGATGATCTTGCCTAATTAGTTGTCTTACAGATAAAGACATGAGATTGAGGGAAGGGAAGCTACTTGTCACCTAGTCACCTAGTGACTTAGTGAGGGAGAGAAAAGAGACGGAGTTAAAGCTTGTGTGTCCTTGGCTCCATTCTGTTTCTCCTCTTGCCTCTATGCATCCTCTTCTCCTCTCCCAGGCTTCCAAAAGAAACACTGCAGTCCTGCTGCCCATGGCCTCCTAATACTCTCTTTATCAGTGTCCTATTTTTCCTTCTCTAATCTTCGTGTATTCCATTTTGGCTATAAAAGTAATGCTTTGCCTCTGCTTTCTAACCATCCTTTATTTTGGTTGAGTGACAATGAAAGCAAAAAAATGAACTAGGTTTCAAAATTTGGAAGTTTTAAAATTTGGTTAAAAGCATTAATTTCCTGGAGGTATGGATGCCATACATATATTTCAAAAACATTTTTAACGACTTTTTTCCATCAAACCAATATGTTTAGAGAGGACGACTGCTTAGTAAGTATTAATCAGATGGGTCTTTAGCAATGCCGTATGGACAATCATCTTTTAAGCTGAGGTCACCAGCTTTATGTGCTGCTGAGTTAATATAACTGGATATGGCATCACATTCAATCAGTCTTTAGAGAGTCATACAAAGGAAGCAGCACAATGGAACCCTAGAGTGGGATGGACAGTGAAAGCAAGGACATGAAGACAAAGCCTTGACTGGACTTTAGCTCATGTTTGCATCTTGGGGGAGGCACTTCACTTTTCAGGGCCTTGATTTTTCCTTTATAAAATACGAAAAATAGACTGGATCATCAAGACTTTTTCAACTCCTGTCAATGAATGATTTTATAGTATCTGCAGCTATGTAGCTCCTCTGCTAATTGTAACAAGGATAGCTATTATTTTCTTTGGTTAAAATAATGCTTTTGCATTTGTTTAAAAAATACTTATTCTTACTTTAAAAAAAGAGAAGTCATTTTCAAGTTAATTCATCAAGTGTGGAATGAGTCTCATATATCAGCTCTTCACAGCAGGATGGGATAGCTCACTTAACCCAAGCCCTGGGAGGATAGTTCCAGACCAGCCTGCCATTCATTCCAAAGCCTTTGTGGAGTGTAGGGTAGTGGATATACTTCACAGACATGCAAAGGCACACACACACACATAAACACACAGACAGACTGTTACTAGGAGAAAGATGAAGATGAAAACCTTGCATAGACAGCCTCAAACACTCTTGTACTGAACTAATCCCATGATTTTCCTCCCAGAGCCTGCTGCTACAATCAGATCCTTTAAGGCTTAGCGCCATAAGCTTTCAAGCCCTGTGTTACTTTTGGGTATTGTCTTTCTTTTGGTCATGTTTTCTTTCTCTTGTTGTTCTCACTTACAAAGCCTCTCCTTCATCCTTGTGCCAATGCTCTACTTGGGGGGCATGTTGGCTCATCTCTGGACTCTATAGCAATCAAAGTGACTGGCCTGTAACTTCTTGGAAGTCAAGGGCCATCACATCTTTTTTTCTTTGTATGCCCACTTCCTAGTGAGGGCCTCACAGACTGTGGATGCTTAACAAATATTTGATCAACTGTTTTCCCACCTGCAGTATCTCCCCACTATAATATCTCCCCTCTACTTCCTATGGATTAGTTCTCCTGAAGCAAAGTTGGAATTACCTCACAAGCTGCCCCTGCCCCCAAACCTGAAGTACTCTCTACCCATTAGCCATAAGCTGTCCTTTAAAACACAGATTGAGATAGGAAAGTCTGGACTCGCCAAGAATAGGCATGCCTCCCATTATATTTTCTGTTGGAAATTTTGGGAAGTGTTCTTTTGGAAACAACATAAAGCCTAGCAATTGACAGTTCCTTAAAACATAGGAGGATTGTCCACATTCACACATCTATGACTTCCCAACCATTGAGGCCCTAAATTCTCAGGAAAAGATAACAAGATATTCTACTTGATATGGAGCAATAAGTTGATTATTCCTCCTTGTATCTACATGTCCAGAATTCAGGGAATTTCCTGATCTGTTTTTGGTGTCTGGTCACTTCCTTGGTAAAAGCAAGGAGAATTACACCCAGCTACATCTGTGCAGGTGCCTTACACAGTGATCCATGTTTTCATTTGAATGCAGGAAGATATGCTCCTTTGCAGTGTCCTCCCTGATTCCAGTGTTTCAGTTCTACTTTAGAACACTAGATGTTGAAAAGGAAGAGGAAAAGCCAGGTGTTGGGATGGAGACTTAAGGGACAGAATCAAGCCCGGGGGGACCAACAGTATTAAGGGGCAATAGGTTGGAGATTTCTTAGACTCAGAGGAAGCCTTTCAAGAAGACCCCCTCACCAATCCCTCTGCCTGGGACCCTATAGCTTTGGCATAGCTCTTATACCAGCATCTTAGGATATTAACTTTTGCTGAAAGTAAGTAGAGGCATCTTGGAGACTGAGATTTAGTAGGATAATGTCCCATTTTTCATCTAGATCTAGAAACTGCTAGTAAACTTGTGTAATTAAATTCCTCTTTAGTGATGGAGCAAAGAAGGTTTCAAGCACTTGAAACACCCTTGACTTCATTTCCTCTAACTGAGACTTGCTATGGAGAACTAAAGAGTCAGGTGACTAGAGATCTCTCAGCAAATGGGTCTTCCAGATTTCCTATGAGACCCCTCCTCAGGGCATAGGTGATGGTGATTTTGCTCTGAGTACTGGATCCCTGTAAAGTCTCAGGCACTCTACTCTTACCAAGGCCTCAGCAAAGTTTATTTTGTTACCTGGGAGAACTTGGCTCATAAAGAAGAGAATGGTAAAGAGGAAGACAGCAGTCTTCATGGCTGAAGAGAGGAGAAAGCCTGGCTTCATTTCCAAGAGGCAGAGAAAACTTCCATCTGTGGCTCTCTATCACCTGTGGAGTGCCTTTGTCTGGATAGTAAGTGCCCTTCTGTACCTCATTAGGGATATTCATGGGCAGAGGTGTTCCATGCAAACAGAATGGCCTTCATAAGGAGACTGAGAATCCTTGTTTGGTGGACACTCAGTTAATCAGGAGGATGTGGGTGCTCAGTTTTGACCAGAAAACCTTGTTAAATGGGAACATAAGCTACAAACACTTTGGCAACAGATTAAAGTTTATGAACAAAGAGCTATCTATATTAAGTCACCATGAGTCAGGCTATGCTGAGAAACCAGTGGGTTTGGTTAGTGACCAGACATTTTTTTAGTGAATATTTCCCAGGCTTTATAGCCCTACTAATAATTAATCCCCCCACTCACTCTTGGTCTGAACGCCCCCAATGCTCTGCACCTGTGTAGTGCTTACCATACTGTATGTTAGTTTGTTGAATGTATCTTTACCTCTGCCACTGTGTCAGCTTCTTGCTTGCTGGGACCATGCTTTGCTCCTCAGAGCTGTGGAGGAAGTTGAATCATGTGGTTATTTACTCTCAAATCCTCTTTATCAAGTGGAACAATTCCGAGCAGTGAAATGCCACTAAACGTGGAGGCATGAGGTCTGGATTTAACTTATGAATCTGTAGTCCTGCTATGAACTAGAGGTTTGGACATGGGCAGGAAATTGTCTTTCTTGAATCTCAGTAGCACCTATATAGATTTAGATCTTCTGAATCTAGATCAGGGGACTCTCTTTCATTAATGTGCATAAAACCAACTGGGAAAGTTGCTTTAAAATGCAGGCATTTAGACGCATTCCAGGACTTTTTAGTTTGGTAGGGTCAAGTGGAGCCCAGGAGTCCGCATTTTTAAGTCTCCAAGGTAATTATTCTGAAATTTATTCTAGAATACACATTGGAAAATACTGATTTAGATCATCTCTAAGCTCTTCTTCTGGATCTAATATTAGAGTATTCTAAGTGTTCTTGTCTTAGTATAACTCTCAGGTGGGGCTGTTATGACTGACAACAACATAGAATGTGTGTGTGTGTGTGTGTGTACGCATGCACATGTTTGTGTGTGCATCACATAAGGGTGAAGCACACACCTTAATCCATGCAAACTTAGATTCCAATTTTATAAAGAATACTCAGGAGGGCCGGCCCCGTGGCTTAGAGGTTAATGCGCGCGCTCCGCTGCTGGTGGCCCGGGTTCGGATCCCGGGCGCGCACCGACGCAATGCTTCTCCGGCCATGCTGAGGCTGCGTCCCACATACAGCAACTAGAAGGATGTGCAACTATGACATACAACTATCTGCTAGGGCTTTGGAGAGAAAAAAAGAGGAGGATTGGCAATAGATGTTAGCTCAGGGCCGGTTTTCCTCAGCGAAAAGAGGAGGATTAGCATGGATGTTAGCTCAGGGCTGATCTCCCTCACAAAAAAAAAAAAAAAAAATAGAATACTCAGGAATTGACCTTGGCGATTAACTAAATTGACAAAGCTATCTATTTGGAAGGAGGCTATTGGAGGAGTAATAGAGGCTAGATGAGGCTCTAAACTAAAGCAACGTGAGTGTATAGAGAGGGGAGGGAAAATGTTTGAGATACAAATTATAGGGGCATAATGACATGTATAAAGAAAGTGGGCATATTTGAGGAATCCAATTTTCTTTTTGGGGGGAGGGGTGAGGAAGATTGGCCCTGAGCCAACAGGTGTTGCCAATCCTCCTCCTTTTGCTGAGGAAGTCTAGCCCTGTGCCAACATCTGTGCCCATCTTCCTCCACTGTGTATATGGGACACCACCACACATGGCTTGATGAGTGGTGTGCAGGTCCGTGCCCAGGATTCGAAACCGCAAACCCCAGGGCAGCGAAATGGAGCACTGGAACTTAACCACTATGCCACCAGGCCAGCCCTAGGAATCCAATATTTTTAACCTGAGTGCCTAAGTAAATGGTAACAACATTGACTAAGATCTGGAATAGTAAATGAAGTTCAACTGGTAGCCAGCCTCCAAAATGGCTCTTACTGATCTCCATCCTAGTATTCATACCCTTGTGCAGATTCATTCTATACTGATGAGGGCATACTTGTGTAACCAATAGGATGTTGCAGAAATGATGGATTGTGAGTTCTGAGGCTAGGTCATAAGAGATATTACAGCTTCAGTCCTGTGTTTTCGGAACCCCCACTGTGGGTGAAACCAGCTTACATTTCATGAAGATATTCAAGCATTGTATGGAAATGTCCACATGGTGAGGAAGGAAGCCCTCTTGTTAACAGCTCCATGAGTGAGCCATCTTGAAAGAAGATCCTCCAGACCCAGTCAAGCCAAGGCTGGCAGATCCCAATCTCGACTTGCCTTCCAGTACAGGACCAGCATTTCTCTGGTACCCAAGGAGAGGTAGAACATGTCCAGGGGCTCAGATGGGCTTTGTAAGCCATCCCTGTGCATCTATTTCAGAAATATCAGGTCCCTGTCCACTTGAGCCTTTGCAGAACCTCCCTCCAGCTTTCCAGGAGGGCAATGAATGCTTCCTGGGCCCCCAAGTTGACTTAGAAACACAATTTCTCTGACAAAACTCCTGAAACTGATGAATTTCCTGAAATGTTCAAGTTCCCTTTGGAGGCAAGGACCAGCTCAGGCCAGCAATGGAGATTTGGGGAGAGCATCCCTGCGTAGCCCCAGCATCTGGAAATATTTAGGAGTACTCTTGAGGGCCCAGCAACCACTTGTCCTGGCCTGCAAGCCAAAGCGAGTGTACCCTTGCCTGGCCAGAGTCACCACAAAACTTTCTAAGTTAACTCTGGGGCCCAGGAACTTCTCCTGACTGCCCGGATCATGGTGAACAGTATCTGTGACCCTTCCGAGACTTGGGGAGCTTTTCTAAATCACCTCTGGGGGCCAGACCATGGGTTCCTACTTGGAATGGCAGGGGAGGGTGTCCCAGGCACGTCCAAGCATCCTCAAAATTTGCTAAGTCAGTTTTGCACTGTGGGAGCTGCTGTTGCTGACAAAGGATGCACACGGAGGGCGTCCTATGATTCCTGAGGTTCTGGAAATGGTCTAAGTCCCCTTGAGTGTACAGGGAAGGCTTTAGCTGTACTGAAAGACACAGAGAGGGTGACCAGCCTCTGGAGCAACAGCAGAATTTTCTAACACTTCCAGGGACCTAGAGGAACCAGTGCTGCCGGCCCATGTGGCCCCCTGCTCGCCAGGGAGCACAGAAGCTCATGCCCTCCAACAGACCCAGGAAGAGATAAGGAACCTAGATGTCCTTACCATAGGGGCCTGGGCAGATCAGATGGCAGAAGGACAGGCAGGGGGTGAGGGCTGAGCTAGTGCTGGGCTTAACGCTCCATGAAGACTGCGCTTCTGCCTGCAATGTGCGACAGAAGCGGCTCTGGAGTTTCTGCCTTCCTTGCAGGGAGCCCTGCCCAACCAGCCATCTGGCCAAATCACTGAAAGTTGCTGAGTGTCCTGTGGTGAGCAGGGCCAGAATCCTTCGACCTCTGCCCAATATCCCTCTCCTCCAGGAGTTTGTGTCTGAGTCCCCATGCTCACCCATGCCCTTTGGAGAATTGTTTATCTTTTTCCTCCTGTGGCTCAAGTTTGCAAACTTGGAACATATTTCATGGTGGAATCCTAGGACTCTGCAAACTACCCCCATGTAGCCCAATATCACTGCTTTCTTATTCACTTAGAAGGATCTGTACTATAATCTCTATCTCCTTAGTTTACTATTACTATAATTATTAAAATTATTAGTATTTATGCTAATTTATGCATCATCATGATAGTTTGGGTTGTTATCATCATTAATTTTTATTATTACCATTCTTATCTGCGATCATTTTTGTGGTGGTTATACAACATTGAATAGAGTTCCTCTATTTACAAAGGCTGTTTGATTTACTGAAGGTGATTATAGAAATGCATACACACATCTGCTCCTGGGTTCTCACTCTACTGCCTGGGTGTCCTTGTATTGCCAAAGCCTCTGGACAAATTTAGCAGTATCCTTGAGGACCCAGCAACCGCCTTTGCTGGCCTGAAAGCCAGTGAGGGTGTCCTTGGCCCATCAGAGTCACCACAAAATTTTCTAAGTCAACTCGGGGGCACAGGATCCATTGTTGCAGGCATGGACAAGTTGCGAATGGCATCCATGGCGTGCCTCAGACTCCTCTGTAGGCAGGGAATGGCTCATGATGTCAGGGGGTCCAGAGTGAGGACACCCTTGATCTGCCTGAGCCTCTAAAAATTTATAAGTCCCCTGGAGGAGCCAACAACCTCTTGTTCTGGCCTTGATGACCCAGGGAGGGGGGCCTCGGACCACTGCTGGATTCATCATAATAGTTTCTAATTCTACTCAGGGTGGTAGGAACTGCTCTTACTCTCTTGAAAAGGATGGACAGGATATCTACACAAGCATGTGCCTCCTTAGAATTTTCCACGTCTGCTCAGAGCCCAGAAACTGCCAATGTCAACACCAAAGGCACAAGTGTGTCTAAGACTGCCTGTGTCTCTGGGAATATTCTGAGTACCTTCTGGTGTCCTGGAAATGCTGGCACTGTACTGGAAGGCATTGGAGATGGTGACCCTCCAGGCTGAGCAAGTGCAGAATGTTCTGAGTTCTCAGGAAGTCCATGAACCACTTGTGTTGGCCTGTGTTGCCCCCTGCTGGTCAGGGAACAACTCCTGATGACACCTTCCTATAGCCCTCAGCTGGGATATGCAGAAGCAAGATGTCTGGACCCTCAGGTTTCTGTGCGGAACAGCTGGCAGAGGACATCCAGGCAGTGAGGGCTGAGGTAATGCTGGGGCTTAATGTAGGTAGAGTTGGCGCTTCTGTGCACTAGCTGTGGAACCAGAGTCCTACATTCGTTGCATGGAGCACAGCCGCATCATCCGGGGGCAGAACTTATGAAATCTGGTGGATGCGGAGTGATGGACAGGCTCAGAACCAAAGGCCGTCTATCTCAGTCCCTTAGGGCACCCCTCAGGGCATGTGCAAAAGTTCATAAGTTCACCATGTCCTCCTCCTCCTTGCTTTTCTATTCTCCTCTGCTGCTACTTTCTGCCTTATTTTGTTTTTCTTTGTCTAGACCTGAAACTCTGACTCCAAAATATCCCATGAGGCCAGAAATTGGTACTTTGTCATTCACATACAGGAGTCTGTACTCTAATCTCCCATTACCTTAGGTTTATTTTTATTATCATTTATAGTGGTAGTATTATTATTATAATTAGGATGATCATCATTTTTGTTATCATTATTCTTATTTTTATTAGTAGCATTATGTATCATTAGTTTTATTAGTATTTTATTAGTAATATTATTCATATTTTTTCTTATTATGGATTATTTTTGTGGTCAATTTATACAATATAGAGGGTTTCCTGCAGGACTTAGAAAAATCTGCCAGTTGCTCAGGCAGCAGGTCGATATTTCTGTGCCTTCCAGTCCAGAAAAAGAATTTCTTGGGCTAATGGGGGGACTTAGAATATTTCCAGAGGCTTAGGTGTCCCTGGAACATCCTTGTTTCACTTCAATTTTCAGTAATCTTGGTTCCTTGGCTCTGAGCTGAGGTAGAAAAGAGTGAGGATGCTGTGGCAGGTGCTGACACATTCACCAGTCTTTCTAGAAAGCCAAGAGCAATATTGGCCCCCAAGTAGACTTAGAAAAAAGTTTTATGGCTCTGGAGGGCCAAGGACTCCCTCCTTGGAACTTCCAGGATAATGCAAGCGTTTGCTGTGTGCTTCAGGAGAATTGTGAAATTTTCTAATGGCTTAGGTAGGCTAAGAGCATCTTTTAAGGGGCTCCCCTGACAGCACAGGCAGGTACATGCTTCTGGAGGGGCATTGGAATAGTAGAGTAGACTTGTCTTACAAGAGGGGACCAAGGAGTACAGCTGGAATCCAGGAGCATCAGTGTGTGTCTAGGTCTTTTGGGGAACCCTCTGTAATGGTTTCCAGTAAATGGGACACTGTTTGTAAACAGAGAAACTATATTTAGTGTTGTATAACAATAAGCAAAAAAAAATCTATAACAATAAACGTAATAATAAAAAATAAGAATTACAATAATAACAGAGATGATGATCATAGTGACATTAACACTAACGCTGCTACTAACGATAATAATAATAATAATAATAAACGTAAGGAGATGTGAGATCAGAGTACAAACTCCTTGAAGTAAATGACAAACTACCAAAATCAGGCCTCTTGGGGTAGTTTAGATCCAGAGTCCTAGATCTGCACAAAGAAAATAATTCGATAAAGAAAATCAAGCTGTGGGGTGTAAAAGAAACCCAACCACGAGAAGGATGTTGATGAACTTGGGATGTTGTGTGCAAACCCCAATGAGGCACTTAAGGAACTGTGATGGAAGGACCTGGCCCAGGCCAGCCCACAGCAGATTCTCATCAGATTTCAGAAGTCTGTCAAAGGCTGATGGGGCTGGGTGTCATGCAAGGAAGGCAGGAGCCAGATCTACAGCCAGCATGAAGAAGCCAAGCCTACCACATACATTAAGCCCACAGCACTATCTCAGCCTTCACCTCCTGGCTGCCCTTCTGACATATGTTCTACCTAGGCCCTGGAGATTTGGACATCTCTATTATCATATCATGGCCCAAGTCTGTTGGAGGGAGATATCCTTGATGCTCCACACCAGTAGGGGGCAACAAAGGCTGGCACGAGCCTTTCATGGGCTTCCTGGAAGTCTTAGAACATTCTGCGGTTGCTGGGGTGGATGGGTCACCATCTCTGGGCCTTCCAGTGTAGCACCAACCTTTCCTGGGCCAACAAGGGGACTTAGAACATTTCCAGAACCTCAGGCAATCTTCCTAGGCTTGTGCAATGGTGATTCCCTGACTCTCAAACTGACAAAGAACATACTGTGGAGGGACGGGCTGCTGTGACACTTTCTCCAGGCAGTCATCAGTGGTTTCTGTGCCCCCAGAGCACCACTGAAAAATTTTCAGCCTCATGCCTACCATTCAAGAACAATTATCTGAGTCAAAAGGCAAGGTGCAGAACGAAACAGAAAGTGTGTGGACAAATGTTTATACTTGCATAAAGTATATATTGTTAAAACTTTACACATGTATTAATATTTTTAAATGCTTGGATATGTTAACAACAATTACCGAATACTATTTCAAAAGATAACTAGATCAATTTGGCTCACATTGGAATTACCTGATGGGCTTTAAAAAATCATGATGCCTCAGTCCTTCTCCCAGAGATGTAAGTTTAGTGGGTCTTGTGTGAGGCCTGGGCATTGGGATTGTTAAACACTCTCCAGATAATTCTAATTCTAATGTGCAGCAAAGGTTGAGATGCTGAGCCCCGCCCCCAACTGACATAATTTCTGGAGTGATGATATTTCTTTAAACTACCCAGGTCATCCCAATGGGAAACCACAGTTGAGAACCATTTAGGTAAATGTTGTTTCTCAAAATGTAATGTAATGTATGTACAAATCTATTGGAGATGCCAGCCAGCTCTAGGAAATTATCATTCTGCAAATTTGGGTGGATCCCTGAACTTGCATTTTTAACAAGATCCCTGGTGACGCTTATGGTGGTTCCTCCAGACCCCACTCCCAGTAGCACTAGGTTAGGAATAGCAGGCAAATCACACACAAGCTCCTGATAGCCAACCATCATATCTCAATACAAACACTTGGTTTCAGTGAAGATCACCCATTTTCTCCCCAAAGATCACATCTGCTGACCTTTAGTAAATTGAGAGAAGAATAGAGGTGGAAATAGTGTCTGAGCAAGACAGCGCTTGGGAAACAACACGCATTTGTTCAGTTAAGCAAATTTTATTGAGCATCTACTGTGTGCTCACACATTTGTTAGTGTGTACAAGTCACGGTACTGGAAACCATCATACTTTATGTGACTTCATTCTCATACACTCTGGCAGTTAGTACTGTGATGTGCATCCCATGCCAGGACAGGAGAGGGGTAAGTGAGGGGAGGGGCAAGCAAGGATACATGGGGACATGGCAGAATTGGTGGAATAATGGTTTTGTGCTACAAATTCTACTTGGAAGAGAGCGGTGCTCTGATCTTAGGGCTCTCCAGAGAAACAAAGCCAGTAGGTTCTATATATCTATGTCTATAATATCTATCTACATATCTGTATCAATATCTATTTATCTAAAGAAATTCATTATACGGAATTGGCTTATGTGATTATGGAGGCTGCAAAGTCTGGAGAGCCTATGGTGGAAATTCCAGTCTAATCCAAAGGCAGGAGAATATCGATGTCCTAGCCTGAAGACAAAAAGGCAGAGAGAGGGCAAATTCTCTCTTGCTCCACGTTTTGTTCTGCTCAGGCTTTCAAGGGATTTAATGAGGACCAACCACATTGAGGAGGGCAATCTGCTTTACTGAGTTTACTAATGCAAATGTTAATCTCGTTGGGAAACACCTACCGAGACACACCCAGAATAATATTTAATCTTGCCTTGCTTGGGCACACTGTATCCCAAGCAAATTGAGGAATAAAACTAATCATCACTAGTTCACCCCTTGTCAACATGGCGCCCATATGCATCTCCTCAAGCCATATTTAATCTCCAAATAAAGACAACAACAAGGTCATAATTCTGCTCAACATGATGCACCTATCCTCTATACAACTGAAAACGCACAACTCCTTCCCCAGATGAGGATGCAAAATCCATGAGTGATGTTTACTCTTCTCCTTGATGTACTGTAACTTAAATACTATGATGTAAAATTAACAATACTTAAATATTATGACACAAAGTCAATACATCTTATGTTACATGATAAGGGAATAAGACAGTGAAGAAAACAAAGACATTTACCATATGTATATATATATTCATAACAAAATAAGGAGGAAATACTCATAACAATAACAGTCCTCATTTCTGTAGCTGGTCACATGCTTGTAGCTGGTATTTATGCCTACCTTCTTCCACTACTCGTTCTATACTGCTTTTGCCTTTAGCAAGCACCTCGGCTGTCGTGGTTCTTTACCTGTGGAATGATCCAAATCTTTATTCATTACCAAAATCTGTCTCAGTCAGTCTGTGCTGCCATAACAAAATACCATAGACTAGGTGGCTTAAACAAAAGAAATTTATTTTTCACAGTTCTGGAAGCTTGGAAGTCCAAGATCAAGGTGCTGACAAGATAGGCCTCTTCTCTTGGCTTGCAGGCAGCCATTAACACGCTATGTGCTAACAGGACTTCTTTGCTCATGCCTGGAGAGAGAGAGCAATCTCTCTCTCCCTCTTATAAGGGCACTAATCCTGAAATGAGGGTCCCACCCTCTGTAGGTTCGAAACCTCAGGAGTTCCCTAGGTGAAATTTGAAACTGGCGCCCCTATATGGAGGGAAAAGAGAGACCAAAGAAAGAGGCAGACCACTCCACATTGGTAGGTTGCAGGAACTTACATATGAGGCTTGTCTTGGGTGCCACAAGGTGAATAGATCTCCTCACTCAACTGCCAGAATCTTGAAAGTTTATGTAGAGGCCTTAATGGGTTTCAGTCATATACACCATCCAGATGGTCTCAACAACACATTACTCTTTCAAGTCTGCATCCTTGAAATGTCTCCTAGTGTCAGAACGGTGGGTGGAACATACATTCCAAGGACAGGGGAGAGGGTGAGGAGCCTCCAATTGCCCAGGTCCAGTTCATGGGTCAACCAGTGGTCAAGTCCTCTCAATGGCCTCTTCCAACACTCTCATGTCCTCATCTAACCCTAATTACCTTCAAGAGATCCCATCTCCAATCACCATCACATTGGGGGAACAGAGCTTCAACATATGAGTTTTGGAAGGACACAGTTTAGTCCATAGCACCACGTCACTGTGCAAGTGGTCTACAGACAGAGTTAGTGAAAAACACATGTTGGTGCTGAAGATACTGGAACTGGGAGAGGTGGGGCTCTCCTAGGAGACCTTTGGACACATGTGCAGGATTTGAGCTGGAAACTCTAGTCATACAGGTATTGTGGGGGGAAGAGTTTGGTTCTGTGAGGGGCATAGGCCAGTCAGTATCCTGTGCCCATGCAAGGCCACATGTCACCGGGCATCATTGAGTGTCCACAAATCAGGTGAAGACTTTTGGCCACCAGGGCTTGTTCCTCAGCCACTCCTCCACTCCCACCCACGCTGACTCTAGTCTTCATTGCCTGCCCTGACCAAAGGATGTATCAAGGCATCTTATCAAAAACTGCAGTGTGACATCAGTGTTTGGGTTTGCAGAGCCTCCTATCCATGAGAGAACTGACATGGACACCCCAGTAGGTACTTGTAAAACTTGACTGCATTCTTTGGAATCCTGACTCTCTTAACAATTCCAAAGCCAACTTGCACTCCTTCCTCTATCGGCCAAACTCATTCTTCCTCCATAAATACTGGAATGAAATGACCCTGACCAAGCAGGAATGCATGCTCTTAGTAAGGAGTCAACTTCAAAGACTGACTGTAAACTTCCCTCAGGAGTACTTAGACATTCTGATCCCTTCTCCAAGGACCCTGAACAGACACATGGTGCTGGAGACTACAGCAACCTGGTGTTTGTGGGGAGTCTGTGTTGCCCTGTGCATGAAGGCCCGTCCTGGAGATGACTTGAGATCCCCTACGATCTAGAGCTCTGGGGCCTTTAATGTGTGACCTGAGTCTGGATGTGAGAGTCATCAGCCAATGGATTTTCATCACAAACCCATTTTATTTGTGTTCCTCTTCCCCTACTTTCTACTTCTGAATTGCTATGTTTTCCTCACTTCCAACATGGCATAGTTAGAGTATTGATGTATACATCCAAACATAAACATGTTTTCATTATTAAAAAAAATGAGATAAGTTCATGAGCATCTTGGTGCATGAGCATCTTGACGACCTCAGCAGAATCTCAGAAGGACAAAAGCCTAAGAAATGTTTCAATACAGGGAGATACCATATCCTCAAACTTCACACCTAACACCCCCTCATGTGGTCAAGTCCCTATGCAGGGGAATCAGAATCTCCAAGCTCAAGCTCCTTTATTCCACTATCCCAAACAAAATACACGAACTGCTTCATTCCACAAGATTCCCTGGTTTGACTCACAGTGGAGATCTCAGCACATCTCTGCTCTCAGCTGGAGGTTCCCAGATGTCAGGTCACTCAGGTCACTTGATGGTCATATATACTAGGACCAGGGGCACCCTGAGGAGGGAGGGCATCATCATCCCAGGGATGATGTGGACACAGGTTCCCTTACACACACTGCATTCCATTTTAGAGGAGCCACCTACCCATCAGGCCATCCGGGTGACCCTCATCAAACTGCTATCCTACAACCACTGTGCTTACATGGGACTGTGTTTTCTCCTGAAAAACGGGCTAGTTTTTCGGTGAGGGCGTTTTTCTAAGGAATGCCTGGAAAATATTTTTTCATTGTAATAATAATAATAATAACAACATAAATAGAAGAAATTATACTTCAATGCACTCTCACTTCTTTTCACTCCTCAGCTTTCATTGGATCTAGTTCCCAACCGGGGAAAATAGAGATTCAGAGACATGGTGGGCAGACCTAGGTTTACTAAGACATCCATCTTATAGAGTCAGCTTTTCACAGGGAACTTCCAAATAATATGCATCCCACGTGCATCCAAGATGAATCACTTCAGTCAGCTTTTAGCCTCCCCAAGCACACACTATGTATAAACCAGAACACAGAAGATTCGTTGGAGAAGGTGGGTTGGATGCTGGATGGTTTACACAGGCAAAACTGTATTGCTTGACTTCTATGTAAAGAGAGAGGGGGATGAAGAAAAACTAAATGGGGGAGAGGTTCAGATATCTGGATTCCTTGACCCCAAATCAGATTCAGTCCTGGCTCCTTAATCTGTGTCCAGTTCCCCCAAAATCTGACAGGAGTGAGGTGAGCTCAGGTTAAGTGACCTGGAGATCTGGAGGAGCAGTGGGGAGCGCCACCCCCTGCCCACCTGGTGTTGTTCCCCTACCTAAGAGAACATTATCTTCCAGAATTTAAATCTATTTGAGTCCAAATATTTAATATTAAAAAAAACAAACTTAAAAGTTGGAGAAACTTGTATTAGTTATGGGAAAACCAGAAGGGTCCTTCTTTGGAAATAGTCTTGGGGAAATTTCTGCAGCGTGAATAGTTGGGATTTAGTTTTGCCAAACTCCCTCTACCGTGCACTTCAGAATTTACAAAGGAAATAGAAAAGGAGATTTGAATTCACATATTTCACATTAAAATTTATTAAGGGTATAAGTGAGGTATTGAAATTTGAAAATACAGGTTTATTATGCCTTTTAACGTTCATGTGGGAGAACAGACATTCCAATCAAACGTATCTGGAAGTAATAAAAAATTAATTTTTCATTAGTTGATTTTTCATTAGACTAATTTTTCATTAGTCGCAAAATCCGCCTGTCTTCAAAGGAGCACGGTTTTTATAAGCCTCATTATCCATACTTGACACAACATATTCAGAAATAGAAAACAAAAAAATAGATTAAAATATCTCATTTTTCAAGTTAAAAATACTTTTTCAGGCAACTCTGGGAATGAAGATAAAGAAAAACGTGAAATTACAATATATCTAGAAAATGACAACGCAACTTGTAGGATGTCATCCACACTGGTCTCAAAAGTATTTGAATTTATTAACTCTTCTCAAGAAGTGTGAAATAAATCAAACGGAAAGAGCAATGCCTCAGCCGCCAGGCCCGTGACGTCCCTGACACCGAGCCCGGGGCGTGTGGCCTCCGGGGGCAGAGGACAGACAGGGATGCCGCCTTCTGTGCTCGTCACTCAAATTTCACCTCTCGCAGAGGCGAGTTTGGTGTTCACCTTCTAGTTCCCAACAAAAAAATACAAAGAAAAAAAGTTCTAATTGGTGGAGCCGCAGACCTTCCCGATCCCACCGCCGAAGTCCCCGCGTCCCCACAGCCCCGCAGAGCCCGCCGGACTCACGGCACACGCTCACAGACAGGGTTTCTGACTTAAACCGTTTTCTGTTTTTCGAGAAGGAAACCTCTCCGCATTCAGCATGAGTGGCCCCTCATTTCTAAGCTTTCACCGTAAAGTATCTGAATCATGTAACTTGAAGCACGGTGGGCGCACCGCTCCCTCACTGACACGCAGCACATTCACGGGACGCAAACCCGGACACGCCGGTGCTGCGGGCGGAAGTACAGGCAGACCGGAAACGCCCCGAGGCGGGACGGAGATGAGCAGGTCCCACCCCCACACAAGCCCCTCCTTTCAGGCCCCGCCCCACAGCCCCTCCTTCCAGGCCCCGCCCCACAGCCCTTCCTTCCAGGCCCCGCCCACACTAGCCCCTCCTTCCAGACCCCGCCCCATAGCCCCTCCTTCCAGGCTCCGCCCCACGGCCCCTCCTTCCAGACCCCGCCCCACAGCCCCTCCTTCCAGGCTCCGCCCCACGGCCCCTCCTTCCGGGCCTCGCCCACCCTAACCCCTCCTTCCAGGCCCCGCCCCGCCCGCGCTCGCAATTTCCTGCCGACCCGGAAGCAGATTTCTCAGATCCAATGTCCTGTTCCCTGGAGTGAGTTTCAGTCCGTCTAGATCAAGCTCGGAGGTTGATGCTCGGCGCCGCGTCTTCCGCACCGGGAGCCCGAGATCCCGCGGCCGTCGCAGTCCCAGCATCCGCCCGTCCCGGTCGCGCGGAGCTCCGCCTCGTCGGGAGACGCTCTGCTGCCGTGTCCGGATCGGCGTCAGTTTCCGGTAAAATCGCTCGGAGCCCAGTCCCCGCTCCGACCTTCCTGCCCGCATTCTTGTCACCATCTCCTCTCCGCCCCCCGCGCCGGTGAAGTCCCCACTGGAGGTGAATTCGCGGCCCCTGGAGGGCAGCGCCGGGTCGCCCCCCTCCCCCTGCCCTGGGTTCATGCAGGACCTGCTCGGTCCTCTCCTGAGTCCTCCTCCCCGTCCTCCTGTCACTTGGGGCCCTCCCTGCTGCTCTCTAGGCCTCCCCTTTGAAGTCACCTCCTCAGAGAGACCCGAGCCCCGTGCTGGGGGCGTTCACCCGCCCATGTCCTGTGACACCCGTGTTCCTGTGTCCCGAGTCCCATCCCACTCATCCCATCCATTTACTCTTGTTTCCTTTTACTTTCTCTTGGTTTCCAAAGTTGAACAATGGGTTCCTTCATTTTCAAGCCCTCTCTATTTCTAATATGTGTATTTAAACCTGTACATTCTTTCGAGATAATAACTTTGGCCCTATTCCATGGTTTGGAGGATATTCATTCTTCATGGTGGTGATGACTCTAATTGGCAATGGCCATTCGATTGTATTGTAACCCTGTTGTGTAAACTGTCATGTTAGTTTTGTTTGTAATACCTGATCATTGTTTATTTTCATTTTAACTTTTCTGTGGTAAGCATATGGGACCTTTCTGATATATTCTCTTTTGCAATTAGCTGAAATTTTCTCTGTGGCTGACTGCAAAGTCGTTTTTGGTGGATGCGGTGGGTGTACTGAAGTCTCTACATTGGGATAAATGGGGATAGAAAGTCTCTACATTTTGGATAAAGGTTCAATTTGTATTCACTTGTTTAGCTATATGAAATCTTCAATATGCTTACTCATGTTATTGCATTATAGACATAATTTCACAGTGTATTGTTATTAAATTCCCCAGTAAAGTTTAAGGACTTAGTATTTTCTCTTTAATTTCTATGTTTGTATTTATGTGTATTTCTAACATAAATTTTTAGTTACATACACATTTGTGAATATCATATTTTTTTAAATTTTGCTAGGAATATACAATATCCATTTTTCTTCTTTTAATTTTTTTTTATTCATTTGGTACATATTTAACCTTACTGAACTCGTTGGAATATTTTCGAATGGAAATAAAAATATTAATTTTGTAGAGCTTCTTTTCAAGAGATGCTATCTATGAAATGCTTGATGTCTTATTTGAAATACTATGAAAGATCAACAGTCATGGCAAAGAGTTTCTTTTAAGTTCATAATATCAAATGAGTCATAGAAACTTTATTAGACAGTGTTAATATCTTCTTAAGCAGCAAACATTAGAAACATGCAGTTAGGGGCAGCAGGAACTCTCATTGAACTAGTCTCTGTTAAAAGGCTGAGTGATCTATGAAAACTATGAAGTTTAATGTAAAAACCTCTTCTTGCATGGATTTTAATTGCTATATGGTTTTCAAAATGGCTCGTTGTTTGTTAACTGTGAGTTTTGCCTGTTGGAAAAAGGTTGTTCTAGAATAAGTAGTGATTTTGATTTCCTATGTAATCCACACTCATGTCATAGAAACTATCATCTTTTTTCTTTTAAAAAAAATTTTAATAGACTTTATTTGTGTTAATTGTTCCAAAATGCTGAAATGCAAATGAGCAAAAAATGATAGGATATAAAAATACATCTGGAAATCTCTCATTCAGAGACAACTCTTATATTGGTTCATTTAAATGTGTGTGTATGTGTATCTTCCAGGGCATCTGGCCTCCCAGGAAGAAGGCCAGACTCAGGGACCATGCCCTGCCCCCCAGCCCTCCAAAGCCCCACCTACTCCAAACATTGAGGTTACAGCACTTTCTCAGCCGTGACTGTCTTGCTGCACTTCCTGCCATCTGCCCCATCCTACCAGCTTCAGGTATTTACTTCTGGGATCTTGCTTCTGAGGCTGTTGGTTGGTGACTGGATTGGTCCCTCCTTACCATCATCTGCGCCTGCAGGTCTGTAGAGTGGCATGAGCAGTTCCCTTCTTCCCAGGCATACTTAGAAATATTGCAAAGGCTCCAGAGGGCGGGGCCTCCTCTCTAGCCTTCCACGCTTGTTACATCTATTCCTGGGCCC